>NC_135438.1:23655148-23750148 GCF_051991255.1 Vanacampus margaritifer | reverse complement strand
ACCTTCAGCAACAGGCCCATAGCCCTGTATGAGCAAGTCCGCCTCAAGGTAGTCCATTCAATATTTGGCTTGATGATAAGTCAGTTTTACAATGTTTAATTTTCACTGTACTGTTGATTCTGTCACAATGTGTACAGTACAATAAAACCAATTGTAGAATCAATAGTCATGGGATACCGGTGACTTTTGACAGAAACATTACATTAACATTACATTAACTCTAAAGGCTGTATCCCAATGAGAGGCGAACGTTGCCGAACGTAGTAAATGTTGAATTCACCAACAATGAAGTTCTTGTCTCTGCCTTTTTGCAACATCTTTGCGACATTTTAGATTTAGATTTAGATCATAAATTTAGATTTAGACATTTGAGAACACGCAAAGTAACGTGAAATTTGAGTTAAATTGACCCAAGCGGGTCTGTCCTATTTTTGATCACAATGGATGAAAATGATTATTTTTCGTTTCTTTATTGGAAGATGTTATTGGACATTTTTGTCCAGTCCACGCCATCACTGTGCAACATGGCACTGTCCATTTTGGATTTGTTTTATGGTGCTGTAACAATGCGCATGGTAGTAAAAGGTAGTATTTCGTATCAGCTGAGTTAATATTGGCTAATATGAAATACAACATTGTGATACATTTTTCAGCCGTTTGTCTCGGGAATTCGGGGGGATTTCCAACTGATGTTGCCATTGCGGGGCGCGACGTTTCAGGCTCAAATCAAAATGATTATGGTAATGTTAGCTATCAGAAATTTGCATGGTAGCAATAAATAGCCAGCAGCTTGATAGTTGGCCATTCCACACTGATCGACCAGCAGCGCAACACTCAGAAGTACTGTAACAAACTAGTTTGTGTTGTGTGCTTTCTTATTTACGAGTGCTTGTGAATGCATCGCGGGGAGGGAGGGGGAGCGCAGCCGTTTGTGTATTTAAAATAAAGAAGGTAAGATACCAACGTCTGCTATGAAACGTTACAATACTGTGTAAAGAAAAATTTGAAACGGATGAATTAGCTCATCGCTATACAATCTTCACACAGCTACTGCAGACAGAAATGTATTTCAATCAAACTCTAATCTGCTGGGAGATGAGGATTTCACAACGCTATGTGCTGGTCCTCTTGGGAAATATCAACGAAAACTGAAAAGTCCTTTGTCTTACTTTAATTTATTACAAATTAATCTTAAATCAGTTTTTTTTTTATTATTATTATATTGTGAGTGACTGTTCTGTCTTTTGTCAGAATAACCAAAAGGTCTTTAAAATTATCTGTCATTGGTTGAATGGAAATTCATGTATCAAAAGTATGGACTATATGCCGCGGAGGAGGCGGGACTTCTGACTTTTCACCCATCAACTTTGTTTCTGTTTCCGGTTCGCGACGTGTGGGCCGCGTCCCAGTACTTGCGCTTCCACCTTTGTATCCCTCGGTTGCGCGTTCCCGTCGACGGGTGCGAGGCTGCGAGTGTGTAGTGTCTGTCTTAGTGTCTGATGCATTTCAGATAGCCGAGATGCCTTCCGCCGATGGCGGGAGCACACGGTTGGGGGGCGCAGGGGTTGGGGTGCGAGTGTTGAAAACGGCACTGATGTGTAAAACCCGGAACTCGGAAGTCCGTGGCATCTACCCCATTAGTGGTATCTGTTACTTGGTATCGGTGAGTACTAAAGATTTGAGTGCTCATACTCCAAACAAAAAAGATGGTATCGTACGAACATCTACTGTGAAATGACTTTTTCAGTTTAAAGTGAAAATTCGTGTGTTGAATTTATTCAAATTTATTTCATCAAGTGTTTTCACACAATAGAATTATCAAGATCCAGAAACATATTTAAGTGAATTTAAAGTTTACTTAAAAAATTTGTCTGAGCCAGATTTTTTTTTGTGAGTGTGCAACCACTGTACATAATAACATTGAATACCATTTTAAGAGTGTAGCAGGGGCAAGTTCAGCCCATGATATTGTCCCATATCTTTTTTTTTTTCATGGGCATTCATCGTATTGACTGAATCTGTTGGTTAACTTATTGGTCCACTTAAAAAATTACTAACTTGAAAACACATTGTCCCCCCCCCCCCAGATTACAAAAAAACAGTGTTGTTGGAGTGGAGCTCTGCGCCTGGGGTTCACCTCCAAAGATCCCTGCAGGATAAACCCAGACAATTTGCCAAAGTACGCCTGCCCAGACTTGGTGTCTCAGAGTGGTTTCTGGGCCAAGGCTCTACCTGAAGAATTTGCTAACGAGGGGAATATCATCGCCTTTTGGGTTGACAAGAAGGGCCGTGTTTTCTACCGCATAAACGAATCCAGCCCTATGCTGTTCTTCAGCGGAGTCCGAACGACTGAACCCCTCTGGGCTCTTATTGATGTCTACGGTTTGACCCGTGGAGTGCAGCTGCTAGGTAAGATGGTTGATTTAAGTTACAATCAAAGACACATACATCTGCCTGCTAAAGGCCACATTTATTTATTTATTTACTTATTTATTTTTTAACATTCAAAAGTTTGTGCTACTTTTCTCACCTGTGGTGGATTTAGACCCACCTAAAAACCCATTTAAAAATGTCAGTTATTAATATTGTGTTTTTCTTTTGCATGGATTCATATAATCCGACAGTTAAATACACCCCCAAAATGTGTTCAAACTTTTAACTGATACTATTAATTTTGGTAGATTAAAAAAAAACAATCTCATAGAAGTTATTATGTAATGGTTGTCAATAAAGTACCTTATGTAATGGTTGTCAATAAAGTACCTAAGGCCAATCACTTATACATACATTTTAAATGCTAAAGAGCTATGGAATTCTGTTGTCTTGCGCTTGGGGAGTGGGGGCTGAGTGTTGCATCTGCCGCATGTGACATATATACTGTAGAGATCTGTACAACGAAGGGCCGTTTTCCCCACTGGCATGTAATAAGTCACTAACAATGACATACAGATAAAAAATAAAAGTCTTTAATAAAAAGAACAACACTGTTGATCATTTGCATATGGTCACATCACAACAAGTAAAAATACTTCACACACACATTTGATGGTGCTATCAAGTGAGCTGATTGCTTTCAAACTCGACCTAACATTTGGCCACCTACACTGCAATAATTCATTGTCCACTCTGACAAATGTGTTTTCAGACCACAGGTGCACAATGCTCAAAAATAAAAGGTCGTTTGTTCTGTTGAACTCTTGACATGTATCATGAAAATGCACAACAACAGAGTGGAAGAACACCGTCACATAGAGCGCAGTGGTTTCCAACTTTTTTGTCTTATGTTGATGGTTCTCCAAAAGTACAGCATTACACAATGAATTATTAAATGAAAATCATTTAATATAAAAAAATCAAATTAAATAACAAACCTGTCTTTTTTTAATGTATCTCTTAAAACATTTACCACAATAAACTTCATAAGTAAGAGTAACATTCAGAGTAATATTCAATTCCACTACAGCAGTTTTCATCAGTCATCTTGAGTTTTAATGAGACACATGAGCTGACATGTGACTCTTGTGATTGTGGCGTATATGCCATTCTTTTGATAGGCTTATGGATTGACTACGAATATTTGCCTGTCAACTTGTAAATAAATGATTCAATATTTCCTCATACCTTCTACAGTGTGCCCTCTTGGTTGGGAAACAATAGAGCAGTGCCCACTCTTGCCGTCTTAGTCTCAAGTTAAGCCATTTAATTTACCCAACCAATGCTTGCTGTGGCATGTCTTTTCATAATTCTTAATGTTTAAAATTTGTGCAGGTGAGAGTGCCCACTCTTTCTCGCATACGTTTTGTGAATGAGATATACGAGTGTATTAATTGTTGCATCCGAGAATTCGCTTACACAGATTTTTTTGGGAGGGAAATTTATCCTTCATTATTTACAGAAATTCCTGCTTATTGTCTTTTTTTCCCTTTGCTTTTTTTTTTAACTGGTTCTCTGCTTATTCACACAGCATAGTACTATATTAGATGATCTGTTGGCTAAAATGAGAGGTGGTTGTTTTTTCAACAGAATAAATTAACAAAATAAGTTGGGATCTTCTCAAAGTCATGGCTACAAAAGATACTAACTCAAGCTGTTCAGGAGAGCGTCTTTTTGGAGCTGAGCCAAAGAGCTCTAAACTTGCAGCTTTTCTTCCATCAAAAATCTGATTAGCTATATATTGTTGAGGTAAATGTTCAATTTCATTTAGTTCCTCTTTCTACGGTCCTTGATGGCAGGTCACCGGGGGAAGTTCCAAGCATTTTCCCCCACTCATGATTCCACACCCCGCTCTGTTGATAGATACCACGCCCCCACAAACTCAAAAAACAGATATGAAACTGAAAAAAATAAAGTAAAATAAAACCCATTAAGGCCTAAAGTGCCTGCCAAATGCCTCTAAAACCTTTGGGTGACTTTAGAATCACCCCCGAAAACCTGAAATTTTCCTCGAAATTCAACAATATTGTCAATGCCTACTAAATAATTGATATCTCATATCGCATATAGAAACATAATTCCGAAAACATTTCAGACCTTACACCTGTGGCGTTCACACAAACCAAACCTTCATTATTATAAACCTTCAGTAGATTCCATTTTTTTTTTTTTTTAAATCAACAAACTTGTGTCGCATTTGCGGGTAAATTCACCTTACAAAAATGTATCGCAGTTGTAATAACCTTGGGGAATCAAGTGGTAATTATTTGTCTTTCATTCCATTTCAAAGGAGTTTTTCAACATCTTCATTGTTACAAACATATTTGTTAACAATGTCACTGTGGACTGTTTACACTGCTCCGAAGTCCTTCTGCACCATCGTCAATCGGCATAATTTATTTTACAACTCCAGCGAATCTGCGTCAGCCATGAATGCTCGAATAAAATTCAAATAAAATGCTACGAGGCCCACGTCACCCTCCCGTGTATATTCTGATGTATTTCATCAGCTAAGAGACGAGAATTTGTCAAAACAAAACAAAATGACATATCCGCGCTCCCTGCTTTAAAGATAGAAGAGAGCCTCTGGCTCTAGTGGTAGAAATGCGGTAATGCCCTCCCGGCATTAATGGGTTAAAACGGAATTTGAAAAGACAATACATGAACTGAATAAGACCTAAAATGTCAAAATATGTATGGAAGCGAAAAGTGAAAATAATTTATTCAAAAGACTGACCAAAATGCATCAAAATTTAATTTGATCTGAAAAAACAACATTTCTCACACTTATTTTTATTTTGATAAATTTTTTATATTTTGAGAAGGTCAAGACCAACATGAATTTTCAGTGTCAAGTAAAAAAATTTTGACCCAAATTTAACTCTATAGTCCTGTGCACATAAATAGTGGACAAACACAGCCAGCTTCAACCACAGCAACAGAAAGTGAAGCCACATAGCTGGTAAGTAATGGTCGTGTGTTGAACAAAGATAGCAATAGCTTCAAGAAAAACCCCGGCCACCTGAACGACTGGTGATGTTCATGCATATTTTTCATTAATGAGTACAAGTTATATTTATTTTCTATCAGCGGTTTTGTTAATATAATTTTTAGCTTGCTTTTTTTCCCCTACAATGCATTTCAATGGGTGTCAATTAGACGTGGATTTGCGCAAGGGTTAGACTGGCCCCTAAATATAGTTATCCATCTTAGATTGTATTGGAGGTTGAGTATCGTTCTGTTTTTTTTCCAAACTCAATGATTGACCCCCAAAATCCTGAACCCATAAAGCCAAATAAACAGTAAATAAACAAGTTATTTAAATAGACATATTGCTCTATGTTATGATCGGATCGGTAATCGGAAATAATTTAGTTTTTTTTTACTCGCTGATCGGCGATCATGTCGGCCCCAAGAATCCTGATCATGTAAAGCCTAGTATTTAGTATTGGAGTAAAAGTAATTGGTGTTGTCCTTGCTTAAATCGTCATGTTCCTGAAAAAGATGTTGCTTGGATGGCAGCATGCCCAAAGCCTTTATGGAGCTTTTAGCCTTCACAGATGTGCACGTTACCACGTTACCACGTTACCGTGCCATGGGAACTAACATCACAGATGTTGGCTTTTGCACATTGTGCTGATAACAAACTGTATGGTTCTTTTCCTCTTGTGCCGGAGTTCTACGGATGGGTACGGAGTCTCTGTACTAACTTAGCCCTGGCGCTAAATTATTTAATACGGGAGTATTGATAAGCTCCACTCCTAACAGTTGAACTAGCAATAAAATTACTGGTAAATTTGCATCAATGGAAGGGAAATAAACTTCTAGCACCACATCTTTCCAAGCAAGCACTGGGTTAATCTTTAGCATAGTAGAAGTCCCTGTCGCTATTTACATTTGGGTCGTATGCAGGGCTGCCATGAAATAATGGTCTCATGTTCCATTGTGGGCTGACTGACATCACTCCTTACCAACCGGGGTCTGTTTAGTGTGGTAATGACACTGTTGATGGTTCGGCTAGAAACACATAGACTTAGTGTTGTCACAATACCAAAATTTTGGCTCCGATACTATACCTGCATAAAATACCTCGATACCGGTACTGAAACTGTACCTCAACAAAAATCTAAAACATCAAAAAAGCAACAAAATTATTTTTATTTTTCATGAATTCAAAATATTAGGATGTATGCATATTAATTTATGTAAATACTGTATATATTTATGTATGTACTGTATGTGCTTTCACATTGCATGCCATATTCTTGAAGTACTGTATCTGACTGCATTTGATGTCATCCGTTTTAAATATTGGTAATACAGTGGCACTCCCATGACTCATGTATCATTGCTTGAGTGTTCGTGTATGTCTCTGCTCTTCTCCATTACACGTTATTCTACTGTTGCTGACAAACTAATAACCCTAAATACATAAAGACTAAATTAAAATGCTTTGGGATTACATTTTGCTCTCAGCCCAAATAACAAAGAACAAAGACAGTGCGAGTAAGTTGGCTACACTGGCGATTACTAAGGGGCATTTTACAATGAGTTAAAAACAAATTGATGAAATTGAAAATGCAAGCAAATATAATTTTCCTGATAAACAAAATACATAGAGTGAAAAATGGGCCATCCCGGCTGGATTGTCCCTTTAAGATTTGATGGATGAAAACACAGCTGACTATTTGTTTGCACTTGTCACAAAGGTGACGGAAGAGCTATCTTATCGCTGACAGCTTGCAAGCCAGGGCCATTCCTTCTAAGTATATCAGATGGAAAAAAAACATTATTTAAAGGAAATGACATTTTGTCTCATCTTTGACAGTTCTTTCACCCCCTTTCAGGCAGGTATAAATGGCATCATTGACGTTAGATTTGGATTAAGCCAGTTGTCCGCAACCTTTTTTGTGTCACTGACTTGACAGTTCTTTCACCCCCTTTCAGGCAGGTATAAATGGCATCAATGATGTTAGATTTGGATTAAGCCAGTTGTCCGCAACCTTTTTTTGTGTCACAGACTAAGACAATTAATCAGTTAAATATTGGCCAGCGGGAGTTGAGGGGTTGCTATTAAAAAAAAAATGTAATTATCACAAATTTTAATTGTTTATAATTGGCCAGTTTTAATAAAGTATCTGTACTAAAAACTAAGGTAACTTGAGAGTACCACATTTTATTTTCTCAGTAAGTTAGTGATGTGAAAATGAACCTTCATGAACCATTTGCAATATTTTTTACTCATCGAGATGGTCCTCTTGCTTTAAAGATGCCAAGGCCACGCACAGATGAAAAATGATTAATCTGAAAGAATGTCTGACTAATGTACCAGTAAAACATCAGCAAGAGAAAGAGAATCAACTTCAGATATAATATAATTTTAATATTGAATTGGTGCTTGGACTTGAAATGAGTCTGGTTTTGTAGTTTTGGTCATTGCCTGTGCATGGGTTTTTGAACTTGGCTCTGTCTTACATCCACTGGCTTGGGTAGCAAGAAATTATCTGGCATCACAGTCTTTTTAATGTTATTAAGCTCTGAGAGACATCTGGGAGAAACTTTCAGTCAATGATGATTTGGATATTGTGAACACTTATTACTGACTGACATTGATGTTTAACTTGGCTGGACTCTGCCTCCCAGATAACACATTGGGGATCCTTTTTAAATCTTAGACAAGGAAGTTTTTTGTTTTTTGCACAACACAGAAATGTAGGTTCAGCTTTCCAAAATTCCAATTCCAGATAACAGAAAAATTATCAGCTTTTTAAAACGAATAGGATTGGGTTACTTTGTTTACATTCAATGTTTTTCGGCATACCAATTCAGTGCTGTACTCATTTTGGATACTCCAGTAACCTCATTCCCTCTTCAAATTAACTCCCTCAATAAACAGTTGCTCGTCAAAAAATTTGAATATCCTCGAAAAGGTGAATCATTTCCGTAATACAAAGCACGATTGAGACTGAAATTGATTTAAAAAAAACATGCATTTATTGACAACAGTCACACATAAAGAATCACAATACTGTCTACCTAACTATCATACGGTGAAAAAAGTAAAAGTAAATGCAAACAAGAAAGGAACAATTTAACGAGTTAGAAAGGAAAGGTTTGATTTGCCAAATCTGTGAGATGTTTGAAATGGAAGTTGCACCACCGATATGTCAAATTGGTCATGAGACATGCAACTTACTGGAGTGAGGTGGGTCGAGCGGCCGGAGGAACGATCGGTTGAAGAAAGAAAGAAGAGGAAAGGAAAAAAAAATGCTCCAAAAAAAAAAACAAGGCAAAAATAAAAATTAGGAAAAATTGTTCAGCCGTCGGACGTGCGCGACACAGCTCGGCTCAGGTGCGTTCGGCTCCAGCCAGAGTTGTCCTCTCGGCGCACGGGGAGATCCGCGTCTCAGCTGGCCAATCACCTGAAGCCGAAATTCACAGCGTGTCTGCGTCCCGAGGGAGATCAGCCGTTGGACCCGTTCTCGCCACGATGGGAAGTGGGAGAGCGGGTGCGGCAGGACGCACTGGACTTGCGCGTATCTGTTCAGCTGTAGTAGCTGAGCCCCGACGGTCACGGGAAAGTTGGTGTCGCCGAGGTGGGGCGAGCACACCCAAAAAAAAAAGAAAATATGAAAACAACAAACAAAAGGGATGTGTCCGTCTGACCGTGCGGACGCGTGCCGGCTTCTTTACATTGCCTACAAGCACGATCGCCAAGTCCGAGACACTTGGTAGTTTCTTGGACAAAAATAAAAATTGCCACGTGGGAAGTTCTTTTGTCTTTTCTGGCCAGACAGACGGGGAAAAAAAAGAAGATAACAGGAACAGCGGCAGAAGACGAGAGAGAGAACAATAGTCCGCGCCCGCTTTTTAACTCTTTCACTGCCACTGACGTTAAAAGACGTCAAGTAAAAACCTACGGAGGGCCGCCAATGACGTTAAAAGACGTCATCCAATTTTTTTGGGGGGAAACGAGTAGAGGGAACCCTTCCGCATCTGTGGTGAAAGTTTCCAACAAGTCTGTTGTGCCTAATGACTATTTTTGGCCCCTAGAGGGCAGCGATGACTCTCTTTTGACAAGATTGGGTGGGCGTCAGTAGAAGACGTGAGGCGGGGCTAGAGTGTTGAGGGGACATTGGCTGAAGAAGCCATAATAGCGGCCACTTGCAAGCAGCTCACGGTCGAGCCGTTTTTTTCAAAGACATCGACCAACGATAAAGAGCACATTGATGACGACGATGATCATCATCAATGATGATGACGGTGACTCCGAGGTTGACGCCGAAGTTGGAAGTGCTGACGCGGCGGCTATGACGACGTTATAAAGGTTCACGGGCGAGCGATGCTGACACCGGAAAACACGGACACAACGCTCAGGCGGACGTTCAATAGGACGACAAAGAGTGCCCCGAGTCCAATGCATATTCATCGGAGTAGTGTGTACAGTCTGCTACTTGCTATTTATTCCCCGGAAAAAAAGGCCGTCAAGAAAGTGCAACGTCTGCACGCGAAACGGACAAAGCGAAAGTGAAACTGATCTGTTGTGCGAATCGTGGTCCCTCTCCTTACACGCAGGAGAGCGTTATAAAAAGAAAAACTGTATTTGAAACATCCACATAATTGTAAGTAGTACCACAGTTGCACACATTTGTAAATAGTTTGCGAAATTGTTTTGTCAAATTGTTACACTGTTGAATGGAAATAAACGTATTTTGCAAACTAAAAACACTTTTTCATTGTTGGTGAAAGCGTTTTACAGAAGTAAAGCACTATTTAGGTGTTTGTGGCATCATTCATGGACAAAGAGAAGTGCACAATTCACTACAGTGCATGAAATAACATCGGTTCACAAAAAGCTCTTTTTCTCCGCTTTTTGTTTCAAAACAGAGAATTTCGGTGAAAGTAACCATTTTCTATTGTTGATTACTGAAGAACAGAATTTTCTGATGAAAGATGAGAGTCCAATCTTTCATTTGGTAGTATGTGTGTTTCCATAGTCCAAACACAACATTTTCTGTGGACCTTGAAAGATCAGTCAAAATGCTTAAATCGGCTGGCACTGGCGACAACCCGTTTCTGAAAACGTCTGGCAGTGAAAGAGTTAAAGTTGAAGGGCGTGTTTCAGGAAAGAAGAACCGCCCTCCAACTTTAACTTGACTCAACTCCAAGACTTCTTAAATTCCAAATTATTTAAAGAATTAATAACTAATAATTAAAATTTGGTCAGGCTGGCAACCCAAGTTCTTCCAGGCAAAACATGTTATCGTTACACATATCGACTAATCCTGCGGCACGAGGTAATTTCGTTCTTTGCGGAGTAACTAAGAACTCTCTTGAGGTTGACATATAGATGACATTCTTTTCCAAACACAAACAAAACATACATGGTGTAAAACATTCAGTTGTGCGTACATTCACTTGTATGTGATGAATTATTTTTGGGTGGCGAGGGTGAAACAGGAGGAGGGGGTGTTACCTTAACCCCCCAGGTTTCACCTCGGACATATTTCTAAGAGTGAAATGTTTGAGGAAGGGAGAACAAAACAAACAAAAATTTTAGGGTGACTGACAGTATTCGTTACAACAGGATGTAATTTTTTTTTAATAAAGTGAAGAAATCACCATGCATACTTACCAGTGTTTTGCATGGAAAAAAAGATGGATGGATGGATGGTATTTTCAAAACGATATATCAATCTTCAATAGTTAATTGTATTCCCTTTGTCTTAACCACTGCATCGATGCACCATGGCATTGCCTGGCAGTCTTGGAAGCCCAGGCTTTTTTTATGCTTGCTGTCAGCTCTTTGTTTTTGGGTCTGGTGGCCCTCATTTTCCTCTTGATACTACTGTATTGTGTCCCTTGTTTTCCTCTTATAATACAGTACTACCAGGGGTTATTTAAAAGTGGAAACCTGTTTTGTGGTCAGACGAATCACAATTCGAAGTTCTTTGTGGAAAACTGGGGCGCTATATCATACTGACTGAAGAGGACAAGGACAACCCAAGTTGTTATCAGCACTCAGTTTATAAGCCTGCATCTGTGATCGTATAGGGTTGCATGAGTGCGTGTGGCATGGGCAGCTTCCACATCTGGGTAGGCATTGTCAATGCAGAACGGTTCAGATTCGAGAACATGTGCCTCCCATCCAGGCATCATCACTTTCAGAGAAGATCTTGCATTTCTCAACACGGTAATGCCAGACCACATGCAGCACCAATTACAACATCATGGCTGCGTAGGAAAAGGATCCGGGTATTGAAATGGTCAGCCTGCAGTCCGCTTCTTTCACTTTTAGAGCACATTTGGCGCATCATAAAGGGGAAGGTGCAACAAAGAAAGCCCAAGACAGTTGAACAGTTAGAGAGACGCGTGTTAGACAAGAATGGGACAGCATTCCTATTTCTAAACTTGTCTCCTCGATCCCCAGACGTTTGCATACTGTTGTAAGAAGAAGGGATGCCTCACCCTGATGAAAATGGCCTTGGCCTTGTTTGTACATCACAAAGACTTATGTGGATACATCAGCCATGGAAACCCAACAAGTGAAACCTGAAGAGGAAACCATGGATAGATCTGTGACGAAACCTCCAAATGCACAACCTTCTAACGTAATAGAATTCAACTAATTTCAACTGGACGTAGTCTTCCTAGAAAAGATGATGCAGCAAGGGCGGTTAAGTAAGACAGGCTGTATGAATTGATGGAAGAAATGATCGTTTGGATGGATACAAACTATAATATGACTTTGAAAGAAAGTTGGGTGAATTTGGAGCGCACATATGACAATTTTGTTAGCTGAATAGATCTGTTAAAGACTTGTTGAAAGAAGTCAAGTCAGACGAAGACATAGAGGATGATCAGGAGTATTTGTTTAATACAAAGATGGTTACATTCAAACGCCATATTGCTCATGTGAATAGTTGGATAAAACGTGCACAAAAACGTATGATGGAATTAAAATAAGTCAATGAAACTGTTAATCCTAGTGACAGTGTATCAATGACATCGTCTAGAAGTCTTAAAGGGTCTATGACAAGTTCCTTAAGTTTTTCACATAAAAGCTCAAAGGTAACTAATAGAACAAGAAGTTAAATTAATGAAGGCTAAAATTGCAGCAATAGAAAGACACCAAAACTGAAGTTCTAAAATCTTGTCTAATATTGCAGCATTGGAACAGGAAACTAGACCTAAGACAACGGAGGAATGGGAGAACAGAATACAGACACTTAAAGTGACAGTAATGGAATGGGAAAATAAGATTAAAACAGCCAAAAAGGTGACAAATGAGCATCTTAAAACCCCAAGAGAATATAAGGACAGTAAATTGAATGAGTATGCAAATTATAGAGCTTCAATTATGACACCATATGAACAGACAAGTGTTGAGGGTGATCCAAGCAAGTCTACAATACGTTCTGATGCCCGTGAGGAAGTGAAGGGCAGCAGTAACAGAGAGAGAGAGAGAAAGAGTCAAGTGACAAAAGCAACAAAATAGGAACAGCCTTGCAGCTCTATTTGCTACTTTGCCACCACAGAACATTGTTGATGGAGATTCAATGTAATACAGCCCCGTTATGACATCATTTCAATATGGAAAACCCAAAGTGGAAAACCCAAAGAGCTGGTGAGAGGTTGCATGCGTATGAAACCAGAACAAGGATACCGTGAAGCCAAGAAGCTACTGGCGGAACAGTACGGGAATTCTTACAAGATTGCTAGAGCATACATTGATAAAGCTTTGAACTGGCCTTTTATTAAAATGGGAGAAAGTGAAGCTCTACATAGCTTTGCTATGTTTCTCACTACCTGTGTCAATTCCATGCCAGACAAGTATCACTTGGAGCCGTTAAATAGCATTGAGAACAAACAGGCCATCCTTAATAAACTCCCTTCTCAAATGAAAACAGAGTGGCAATTGGTCGTTGATAGGATCAGACGAGAAGGAAGAAGTCCCACTTTCGAAGATCTGGTCAGTTACTTCAACCTCTTGGCTGATGCTTTGGTAGATCCAGAATATGGTGATGTTAGAGACAATCCTAAATGACAGTCTAAATCTTCATTGAGCCACTCAAACAAGGTCACATGAGCAAGTTTTGTCAAGAAAAGATGAAATGTGTAGTATGTTCACTAAATCATCCAAGTTTGCTGCATATAAAAAAGATAAAGACAAATCTATTCCAGAGGAACAACAGCCATCTGTACTCATTAACTTCATGGAACCATATGATGATATTGGGGCTGGCGACACCATCCTTACCATTGTTCCTGTCCAAGTAAAGGCCACAAAAGGTAACAAAAGCCACGTTTCCACCGCAGGAACTTCGGGGTAAATTCACGGGAAATTCACGTCCTGCGGTGAAAACGCGGCTAAAGTGATTAACTCTTATGCCTTCCTAGACGCAGGCAGCACAGCAACCTTTTGCACGGATAAGCTAATGGATGATCTTGGTTTACAAGGCAGACGATTAAATATCCTTCTTACAACCATAGGACATCAAAGTAAGATTCCCAGCAATCTCATAACAGGTATAGAAGTGAGCTGCCTAGAAAGTTGCAACTTCATAGTGCATTCCTGAAGTGCATACACTAAATGCTATCGCGGTTACCAAGAGTAACATTCTAAACCAAAAGGACATTGACAGACGGTCCTATCTGAAAGGAGTCCGGATTCCTCATATTGATGTGGATATAAATCTGTTGATCTGTACCAATTTTCCAAAGGTTATGGAGCCAAGGGAGCACATCAGCAGCATAGACAATGGGCCATATGCTGTAAAGACAATCTTGAGATGGACAGTAAATGTGCCATTGAGAGAAGGCAACTGCAAACATATGAGAAAGGTCATGTCAAATTGGATTTCCGTGACCACAATTGGATGAACTGTGGAATCATCAATTCAAGTATGACTTCTCTGAGGCGGGTCAAGATGGACAGCTGGAGATGTCAAGAGAGGATCTTCAGTTCATACAAATAATCAGCAAAGATAGTTGATAGTTTACGTTAAAAGGCACATTACTGTAAAAAAAAAAAATGCATGCAAAATTGCACACCAAAAAATCAGCGCAACAGCTAGGCCGTGAAAAGTAAACTGCGTTATAGTGAGGGAACATTTATTGATTTTTTGAAATATGTCTTCCTTTTTGACCTTATGGAAGTGGCCACCCTATTCACCACACAGGCCGACTTCAAAGTAAAAGCTCACCCAACGCTATTGCATTGGAGTCAATGTACTGTATTTGGTAAAGCTTTATTTTTCAAGTCAGTCTTAGCGTAGGCGGCGTGTTACGTTGAGTATGTTTCCAACTTCATTGACATGTCTGAATGGCGGGGTAAATGCACCGCGTTGGTGTGCTGTCATAACATATCGATACTGCCGTCAGTATTGCAACAGAAAGCACAACAATATATTGCAATATCATTTCTTCCCCCACCCCTGGCGGCAACGCCAATTGCTGTTGTCAGACATATATCCTTTCGTTTTGTAAAGGTTGGTCAAGCGTAACGGATGCTAAAAGTTGGTTAAAGGTTGCATTGATATAGCCTGGAAACCATCATATAAACGGACCCCCCCTTCCCCAATTCCAATTAGCTGAAAATGACATGATTGGGTCCGATTTACGATGATGTGATTGGGATCGAGACCTGAAAAAAAGTGATATCTGTGCTTCCCTAATGGTGACTGCTGTTTGTTTGCTTACCATGCCTGCATACAAAAATAAAACAAGGGACTTTCATCTACGTAGCTTATGATGGAGGTTATT
The DNA here is from genome assembly GCF_051991255.1 of Vanacampus margaritifer. Classification (NCBI taxonomy): domain Eukaryota; kingdom Metazoa; phylum Chordata; class Actinopteri; order Syngnathiformes; family Syngnathidae; genus Vanacampus; species Vanacampus margaritifer. The sequence continues at coordinate 23,734,950 of NC_135438.1, read as the reverse complement.
ATCACTAAGGTCCTGGCATTTCATTGGCAGAACATTGGCGATGCTGAATTCTGATGATGACGAAAGGGCCAGAGTATCTGGATTGCTCTTTGTTATGGCCATGTGTCAGAAGCCTGATGCTCAAAAGCGTACAGTTCAAAGCCTTGTAGCCTGATGAGAGAATGTGGACTTGGCCTTTGCCAAGAATAAAGAACATCACAAACCTCTAGGACAAATTCCCCTGAGTACCCCTCCTGTCATTTTATATCACCTTCTCTCACGCATTGGTGGGTCATTGTATGTGAACTTAATGCCTGGCCTGGTAAATGGACTAAATGTTGCTCTCTTTAATGTATAAAAACTTCATTATGATCTCTATTACACAGCAGCTGAATCTGGGCCATTTCCTTTACATTGGCTCTCTGTTGTTGTCTGTCCATCTGTCCTATCATATTTTAAATTTCCCAATTTCTCCCCTTTCATTTTATCTTCTTCATCTCTGTCTTCACCTTTGCTGACATCAGATAATACCCTTCTGAGACGCTGGATAAAGATAACCCCATTGTACGAGCACAAACGCGTGACATAGTAAATCCCCTCTCCCACCCAGCTCCAACACTGGCTCACACTGCTGGCATGTTTCCACTGCCCTGGCGAGCAGCTCTACAAAGTCATCCTCCCTCGATCCACCTCTCCATGTACTGCATTAGCTTGCCATTCCCAATTCAAGAACATTTACTGTGTGAGCCAAATTCAGTTTGGGCCAAAATAGACATGCTGCATTTCTCCTCCGCAACCTCAGCCCTTGTGTCTGTGTCGTGCTTACAATGGATTAGCCTGCCAGGTGGTTTTATTCTTCTAATCAAAAAGGCTCTGCTGGGAAGGGAAAAAAATCACAAGCCAACCGGCTTTAAATACTTTTTACAATGAAATGGTTTACTTGTTGCTTAAAAGAAAGTCTGATTGAATTTATCAATAATTGATTTTTAGTTCAATTCATAGTGATGATTCAAGTGACCTTTTTCAACCCGAATCCATCCTCTCCACACACGGTCATGGTTGCACAATTGTAGTTTGAATTTCAATAGGAACTCTGTGATTGGGCAATTTAAAAGAGACTACGGCCAATAGGCCAATCAGATTGTACTAACTAAAAGGGCAGGTGCACCACCATTGATGGGCAGCAGCTGGAGATGCCACAAAGGAACAAAATAAACATACACATACATTTTCAAGTGTTTTGTGATGTTTTAATACTTGCACATGGCTTTTATAGCTTTGTCTCAATTTATGAGGGTTCACAAAAAACACAGCATTCATCATTCAGGAATCACAGCCATTACATGCAGATTTTTTTCAGGGCCTCACTAGTATATTATCAGTGCAATCATTTTCAACAAGAAGATGAATATCCTTTCTTTCCGGTCAGTGGCTGCCTGAAGTCTGCATAGCTCATCTGCAGGGACATTTACCTCGGAACTGGAGGGTCACAATCTGACTACCACTGTGGACTAGGCGTGGGAATTGTTAAGAATTTAGCTGAAATGACTTTTAGGAGTGGGATTGCCCCCCCCCCAAACACACACACACTTTTATTTATCCACATAAGGCAAGTGAGAACAGATTTTCATTTGCAACTCTGCAGACAGACGAGATGTTATCAATACAAGTACAGAAATGTAAGCTTAAACTCATCCGAATGAAACAAGTCAACATGTATGAAAATAATGGAATGATGTAGTATGGCGTAAGGAACAGCTCAAGATCCATAGCATACCACATCATATGTCAAACATGAACACAGGGTTATCATGGGTATATATACAGTAGCTGTCAACACTCTTTATGGCCTTTGTTGTTTACTGTGACTGCAGAAAGGAATTACACTGCTCATATTCAGCCAAATACCGTAACGACATGATTTGCAGCCTTGTCCCATCTCCTTTCAACATGAATCTACATGTAGACATCTTACTCTTTCTGGCATTACTGCAAGCCAGTGTTTGCTACGGCTGCTACATCGGTAGCATGACTTAATTCGTCATAGTGTTACGACAACACTAAATGCTATAGGCTTGAAGTATTTTTGTATTTGTTTTTAAAAATGCACAATCAATAAAAAAAAAAATCTTGAGGTGATAAATTTACCCGTTGAGCAAAAATTTTTACTAATTTTGCATCATTTCTGTATTGTCTCAGCTGGGGTTCCCTTCACATCTAAACTCTAATGTTCACCCTTGATTTGTATCAGGATCTTTTTGCTAATCTTTTGCTCAGTTGTTGGCAAACCAGGGATGGTAATTTTGTTCATTTTCTGTAAGTAGATATTCAGCCATAGGTTCAGCAAAGGGTCTGAAGCCAAGGTAACAATGAGTGTAAAGCCACTGTGCCACCTTTATAACTTTGAAGAAAATCTGTATTTTCCTGTTCTGTTCTATGTTATGAACATTGGTTATGCCTGTATTAATAAGAAAAGGTACCAATATTTTTACATTGATATTTTTCAATTAATGTAATCTAAAAAAATATATACAATTAATCGAATTATCTTTTATCTTTATCTCCACTTTTGCCACTTGTGTCTAGTTCATCTAAAAGATTCCCATTGAATAAATAAAAATCTTTTGCTCATTATTCCATGTGGCTTAACTACTTCAAAACAACAATGTCCCATTTGGCTTTGGCATTATTGGGCTAGTGTTTTTTTCCCGGCAGCTGTTTACAGGCCCCACAACCCTGGTAATCGTACTGAGAAACTCTACATAGACCTCATGGGCCTCCTGCCCTTTTTTCTTGCCTCAATTGCTCTCAAAAGAGGATCCCTCCTCTTATCCACCGAACCTTCTACATAGAGGGGGAGGTCACCACTTCCGGCACATAAATAAATCTTGCCTAGTTTTCTTACGATGTACACCAGGCTAATTTTAACTCCACCACTAGGCAGGAGGTAGAGGAGGGCACATACAGACTTGTTATTTTGAGCAATCATGTCACGTTCTATCACTCTTGGAGTAGTGTGTGTGTGTGTGTGTGTGTGTGTGTGTGTGTGTGTGTGTGTGTGTGTGTGTGTGTGTGTGTGCGTGTGTGCTTGCATGTGCCGATGTTTTTGGCCACACTATTTGATATTGTAATATTAGGCTTTGTGTTTTTGACTAGCACAGGGGTCTGCAACCTAAGCTCTGGAGCCACATTTGGCTGTTATGTCCTCTGGCTTTCAATAAATCTCCTAAAAATACAATAAAATAAATAGATATATATTTTATTTATAAAATATGATTTAAATAAAAAAAAAGACTAAATATTCAAAAATGTCAGTCCAAATTTTTAAGTTGTCAGAAAACAAACAAAAGGTAGATGGAAAGGTTTTAAATACCTTAAAAATGTCCAAAAAGGAAAATGAAAAGCAGAAAATTACCATAAAATGTCCACTAAATTGCCCAAAAAAATTCAGAAAATAGATAGCAAAAAAGGCAGGAATTTTTTTCTCCAAAAATAGCCATTAAATCTAAAAAAAAATAATTGAGGCAGAAAATTACCAAAAATGTCAAAATTTGACAAATGGGAAGAAAAATAAAAAAAAATTATGAAAAATTAAGTATAAAAAATAAAACTAGATGAGAATGAGAAGGCAAACATTAATGTGGAAGTAAAAAGCAAGCAAAAAGTGACTCTGGTCATGTCTGGTGACATGGCATAAAACAGACGCCGGGAAAATAAATAAAAGGCACATAACATTGGGACAAAACAATGGTAATTGCCGAAATCTGCCAGGACTCAGGAACCAAGGCTCAAAACCTGGGACTGTTCCGGTCAAACCAACATGTTGTCACCATATTCTAAACACTTGGGTTGTTGTACTCTTTTATCATCCTGGCTTTAGCTAACAAACTGAATTGCTGAACAAAAACAGTACTACAAGACTGTAAATTACCTAAATAGCTTTTTCACATTTCTTTTCAGACAGTGAGATTGTTCCTCCCGACTGCCTGCGCCCACGCTCTTTCACAACAGTGCGCTCCTCCTCTCTCCGCCGTGAGGCAGACGACTCCCGTCTCTCCGTCAGCCTGTGTGATCTCAACCTTCAGCAGGAAGATGCATTCAACTCCCATAATCGCTCACAACATCACACGCTCCACCTGGCGTCAGCCTCCTCAACCTGTCCCATCCCGCAGAACTCCCTCAACTCACAGCAATCATCCTTACTGCCGTCCATCCTGGAGAGTGATCTCCACTTTCACCAGTTGCGTGGCGCCCATATTAAGACTTTAGATGAACAGACTGTGGCGAGATCGGAGCATTCACGCGAGGAGCGCACTCTTGTCTTTACCAACCGCCCCCTACAAACTGGGGAGTGTGTGTACATCAAAATCACCAAGTCCAGTCCCGCCCGCTCTGGCTCCTTGTCCTATGGTGTGACATCATGTGACCCGGCTGTGCTGCGCCCCAGTGACCTGCCGTATAATCCAGAGGCTCTAGTGGACAGAAAGGAGTTTTGGGCAGTGTGTCGTGTGCCCACTCCTCTACAAAGCAGTGACATTCTAGGCTTCTTGGTCAACCAAGAAGGGGAGGTCATCTTAAGCCACAATGGCACCAACGTTGGCATGCAAGTCTGTGTGGACAACTCGCGCCCACTCTGGATGTTCTTTGGACTACATGGTGCTGTTACTCAACTGAGAATTCTGGGTAAGCAGGAAACTCATGTTATCATATTTAACGTATGGGTAGACAGGGATTAGGCTATAGTGTAGATAGTACTCACTGACGTCACAGGATCGTGAGTCTGCCCCTCATGGTGGGTCAACTTTCTAGCTGACTCAGCTGTGTTTCTATTGTGCTTACACTGAATGTTCTTGTTATTCACCCCCAGCTTCCTCTAACGTTACTTGTAAGCAAGACTTATATGAAAGATTTAGCTCAACATTCCTTGCAGCGGTACACGTTGAAAGTTTGATTACTGCAATCGATTACAAACATTTGCCAATGTTTCTGCCTGGACTACATGGCAATGTATGCTCTAGGTAGAATGGCTCCCAAAACACGGACATTCTTGCGACTTCTGTACTTTCATCTTTTATTGGTTTCTATGTACATTTATAATTTGTGAATTCGAGGTGAAGAATGTCAAGTTAGCTAGTTCCCCGACCGCGCTAGCTACTAACGCTAGCATTTTACAACATAAACAATAACATAGTTGATTCATCACTTATTTTCGTACACTTTAACAACAATTTCAACTTTTGGGCTGCTGTGAAAGGAAAATAAGAGACCTTAACTCTTTGACTGCCAGACGTTTTCAGATACGGGATGTCGCCAGTGCCAGTCGATTTAAGCATTTTGACTGATCTTTCTTCAAGGTCCACAGAAAATGTTGTGTTTGGACTATGGAAACACACATACTACCAAATGAAAGGTTGAACTCTCATCTTTCATCAGAAAAAAAAGTTTGTTTCTACCTTATTCCGTTCTTCAGTAATCAACAATAGAAAAGGGTTAGTTTCACCGAAATGCTCTGTTTTGAAAAAAAAACGGAGAAAAAGAGCTTTTTGTGAAACGATGTTATTTCATGCACTCTAGTGAATTGTACACTTCTTTTTGTCCATGAATGATGCCACAAACACCTAAATAGTGCTTTACTTCTGTAAAACGCTTTCACCAACAATGAAAAAGTGTTTTTAGTTTGCAAAATACGTTTATTTCCATTCAACAGTGTAACAATTTGACAAAACAATTTCGCAAACTATTTACAAATGTGTGCAACTGTGGTACTACTTACAATTATGTGGATGTTTCAAATACAGTTTTTCTTTTTGTAACGCTCTCATGCGTGCAAGGAGAGGGAGCAGGATTCGCACAACAGATTACTTTCACTTTCATTGTCCGTTTCGCGTGCAGACGTTACACTTTCTTGACGGCCTTTTTTTCTGGGGAATAAATAGCAAGTAGCAGACTGTACCCACTCCTCCGATGAATATGCATTGGACTCGGGGCACTCTTCCGATTGAACGTCCGCCTGAGCGTGCTCGGTTGTGCTCCGCGTTTTCCGGTGTCAGCATCGCTAGCCCGTGAACCTTTATGACGTCGTCATAGCCGCCGCGTCAACGCTTCCAACTTCTCCGTCAACCTCGGAGTCACCATCATCATCATCGATGATGATCATCGTCGTCATCAATGTGCTCTTTAGCGTTGAAAATTCCCAACTGTGAGCTGCTTGCAACATTGTCCGCTTCCTCCTCCGTCTAGCTCCGCCTAACGTATTCTACTGCCGCGTCAATGCTTCCAACCACGGAGTCACCATCATCATCATCATCATCATCGATGATGATCATCGTCGTCATCAATGTGCTCTTTATCGTTGGTCGATGCTTTTCATCTTTGAAAAAAACGGCTCTAGCGTGAGCTGCTTGCAACCGCCATTATGGCTTCTTCAGCCATTGTCCCCTCAACACTCTAGCCCCGCCTCACGTCTTCTGCTGACCCACCCGATCTTGTCAAAAGAGAGTCATCGCTGCCCTCTAGGGGCCAAAAATAGTCATTAGGCTCACTAGACCTGCTTGAAACTTTCAGCACAGCTCCGCAAGGCTTCCCTGCACCCGTTTCAAAAATATATATAAAAAAAAATGGGTGGACGTCTTTGGCGCTCCTCCGTAGGTTTTTGGAGAACGTCATTTAACGTCTTTGGCAGTAAAAGAGTTAAGGAGGGTATTTGGAGAAATTTCAAAATCGAACATCTTGACCACCAGATCTATTTTTAGCCAGATCTAGCCACAGCCTAGCGGCTCACATAGCCCTATATCACAATCACATTATGGTAAAAGCATTTTTATCAACTTACAATGACACTTACCTTAATCAAAATTGTCAGAACACACTTTGGTAGACTTTGTTGGTTGGAAATCCTTTCAATTTATCTTTGCAATTCCGGACACTTGTCTGTCAGTTCCCATTCGACATTACATGGACACGTGAACGGCACACAATGTGGGGCACAAGTTACATCTTTGTTCGCCCTATTTTTGCACCCGTGAACGGCATACGGTACCATTGTGAAGTGGTTCGTGACAATCCGGAACGAACAAACAAATTATTGAATCAAAGTAGCTTGTAGTAAGCAACACGAGCTTCTCAGCATTTGCTTGCGTTGTCTCGCTGGCTGCAATTGTTTGCCACAAAATTGTTTGACCCACCAAATGGCTGCCCAGTCGATAGGTGGTGGTCAGTGACGTCATGTGAATACTATGTATTATTTAGCAACCTGAGGGTGTAGTTTTTACAATGATGTGAACTGCTGCTCCGCAGTGGTTTTCTTATCTGACAGTTAATGGCTTTAAACTAATGGCAGCGATATCTTTGCGGACTTGACTTTTTAAGCCAGAAAGCCACAATTTGACTCCCACTGATGACGAAAAAGGTCTAATTCGCAACCAGTTGCTTGCGAGATTCTAGTCTGCTTGCTAGCTACTGTCAAGGTGTCGTTCCTGGAGTGAAGCATCATCCCCTCTAATCAGCTCAAAAGGTGCAGCACACTTTGCATGCCACTTTCACTCTGAATCTCTCCTTGCATGTTTGCATGTGTGTGATCTGGTCCTCTGTGTGGTGTGCGACACAAAATTTTAAACTCTGTGTGAGGTACAGTAAATGTCACCTTGAGGGATGATGGAGTAGTACTAGAAACTTGACAGTAAGTTCCTTTACAGTAAGAAAACTGAATTTGGTAGATTGACTCTTTGTTGCCAGAGAGTGATATTAAAGCTTTTCAGGAAAATACAATATGATTTTGTTGTCACTTAGGTATGTTCCATTGTTGTTTATCCCTATTTAACAATAACTCAAAATCAAAAATCCCAAATGCATGTTTGAGCCAGTAAACCTAGCCATGTGGTATTTTTACATTATATAGACCATGTTTACTAAAGTAGAGTAATCCCCTGCATAGTTGAGTGTTACTATTCACAAATTCACCCGTCAATTTTTTTTTCAGTTGAAGCTCATTTCCAGCTATTTGCTAAAAAACTCACCTATTCATGTTTACTGTGCTTTATAAAGTCCAGAGGAAAGATACCTTTATTCTCTGATGCCATGCTTTAACTTATGACAATTTCTCCATTTAAATAAGAAAAATCTGTGTTGAAAAAACATCCCCTTGATTCCACGATGTGCCCAGGGATCGGAATAGTGAATTCATTTGGCTATGCTTTCCACTTGTTAGCATGAGTTTGCATCATTTATTTAGCATTGATTTGGTGCTAAGTGCTACAGTGACAGCATACCAATACAGACAAGCTTAATGACCAGCAACTATGGGAAAGTAATTTGTATTTTGGAAAAGAAAAGTGACAGACATTCTTTGAACACATTTAGAGAGAGACAGTTAGACCTGGAGGGTATTGGGAGCACATATTCAATTTCAATGTCAATATTTCATTGAGACATTGAATAAAATCTTAAAAAGGGGTGTACTCATGTATGCTGTTATTTTGGCTACAACTAGTATGCTAACTAGCTTAATCATTTTACATGTGAATGTGAAGTCCACTAGGGCAGTGTGAGTGCTTTTTTTTCTTGACTTAAAGAACTACTGACGCCAGTGACTGAGTGATGGACTATCCGTCAATACTGATGGAATGTTGTCGTTGGGTCCTAAAATAGCGGTGAATAAGTGATGACGGAAGCGTGGATGAAATAAAATGACTGACATAACGATTACAGTAAAAATGGCAGACTGACGATGATGAAAGGGGGGCGCTAGATGCCAACTAATGATGAATGATGGGCTATCCCAAAAATTTAAAATCCCCACCTCTCTCTTTAGTAGCTAAGTTTTATGTTACTTGCAAAACAGCCATAATGTGCGTGTGTGTGTGCATGCGTGCGTGCACTTGAGACAAGAGACAACAGTACAGTATTTACCCCAAGATGATGTATCTTTGACAATTAATTATGATGGCCTAAGCACAGCCAAAACAACAAAATAACTTACTGCAATCTTACAACAAGTCCCCCCAACCCCGCCTTTCAACTACAAGTAGGCTGAAACTTCCACGTTAAGGAAGACACAGGCAAGCAATGCAGGGTCAAATGAAATACGAAATGTAAACACGAGTTTCGCGCCACTCAGTCGTCCCTTTACGAATCACTGTACGGTCATGTGACTGCCTGATGCCGTTTGATTGGTGAAATTGAGTCAAATATCATTAGTCGTTATCTTCCAAGGAGATCTCAACAAGCACTTATTGATCCTCAAATATCATTAGTCGTTATCTTCCAAGGAGATCTCAACAAGCACTTATTGATCCTTAAAATCAGCAAGCAGAATCTTGCTCAATGTAGCAAAGTGAAAGTACCATTTCTTAACATACCATACATAGTAAATATTCAAGTAAATTAAAAAACTATGTTGCATAAAAACTACTTGAGTATACTTTTTAGAGTTACTTGAGTAACTAACGGAGTAAATGTAGCGTGTAACTTCTGCTTATCAGTGTCTGTAAATGTCCTCTGTATGATGAATATTTCACCCCAAGCTAATTTTGTCCTTAGTTAGCTTGACCCACTTATAGCTATTAAGTGTCAAGGTGATATCAGTGTACTGTAAACTAGGGGTGCAACAATTTCAGATTTTGGTGTACAATTATTGTCTGAGAAAAAAACTTGGTTTTACAGTTTTTACGGTTATTACTGTAGACATAAAAAAAAATCACATCAGCATTCTTTGAAAATGTTTTATTTTAACATCAATAAATAACTGAAAATAATTTTTTAATCAAATACAACAGATTCTTAAAATAGGACCCTGGGCACTATGTATTACAAGTGGACCGTATGTACCATTTTTTTCTTTCATCTTTAAATTTCTTTCCATTTCCACCATACTACAGGTGAAATGTTCGTCCAGAGCCTTTAAACTGGCAATCTGTGCAGTTTACCGGCACACATGTGGGCATTTTGCAGCCATAATGTGTATGCCGAGATACGTTTCTTGGGAGTCCCAAGATGGCGGCCCCGCAGCTTCGAAAGTCTCGGCCTACTCCAGCGGGTGGCCGTGGATGGAAGGGCTCGCGGGAGCTCCCCGCCCTGCATCGGACAAGAGCCCCTGGGGTTGGGGAGGCGGCCGGTGGTCGGTCAGTGGCAATGGCTACGGTTATTTAATCCTGACGTTTAAAAACTACGATTTCTTTCTGCAACGCTACTGTAAACTGCTGTGATGATACATTCAGGATATCTACTATCCATGCCCTGCGTTTTGAGTTTTTTTTTGTGCATTTTTATGTGCATGTTTGTTTTTAACCACCAAAGTCCAATCACAATGTCACAATATAGTCAATGGCGTAATCACTCACAGACAACATATTTGCTTCGTTAAATTTAACATTTTGACTTGGCCATAGCAGCGGGCCTGATTATTCCGTGTGCATTTCAGTCATTTATTACCCCCCCCCCCAAAAAAAAAATGGCACAACACCAAATGAGAAACAGCAGAAGCATACAAAAGGTCACCTTACGAGCTTTCAAACTGGAATCTTCAAGTGTAATCTTGCGACATTCTTTACATTCCAACATGTAACTTCCCTCATCTGATGCTGATGTATTGCCTTGTGTTGACATGAGAGTAATCAAGATTTCAATAAAGTTGAACTGAAGCCAGATTGAGGGATGTTAAATATGCTTCTAGGAAGGCAAGATTAAGAATTAATTCCAAAGACTAAAGACAAAGTAAAGTCATGTTCTGCGTTAATGATATGGGCAGATAAATCTTGTCTCTACTGTTGCTTCTCTTTTACCCCAATTTTGCGCAAAAGTGGGATTTACATACAGAAATGTTAAAACAAAAGCCATGCTTGACACCTAAACACCTGGTGCCGTTGGATAGGATTTATGAAGATGACTGCCTGTAAAAAATGTACAACTTTCCGCAGCCATTGACGATAAGGGGCTGCATACCAGGTAAAGGACCAGATGGCAGCCAACAAATTTAGTAAATAAAAAAATTAATTTAAAAAAAGGTGTACTGGTCACCAGCCAATCCTATGAATAGACATAGACAACCATTCACACATATTCACACCTAAGGACAATATCATATTCAATGGCCACAAGATGTAACCTTGGTATCGAGACAACACATGCAAGCACGGGAAGAACATGCAAACGTCACACGGAAAATCTTTGATTTGACGCATCAACTTTAGAACTGTGAGCAAGAAGATGTGCTAATCACTCGGTCACCATCCCGTCTTATAATAAGATGTTGATAATAATAATTATGATGATAATAATACTTTACATTATTATTCATCTGTCTGTAGTGTCTTAATTAAACTTTTTAAAATTACTATATACTGCCTCGAAGACTTGAAATTCCACCATCTGACTTTCTGCACATGCTGTTTACTTAAAAGTGTCTGACAGCACCCCACCCACTTCACTTGACCAGTAATTCACACAACGGGAATGTTTCTCTGTCCGCCCCAACCAAAGCTTTTAAAAAGTAGGATTCAGAGGGCCAAGTCATGACCTCGATGTATTGCCTGCTGAGCCCCTGTGCTGTCATCCAATCTAAACTTGCATATAAACAATAATTGGGCCTCCTAGAACATTTCAGTTTTGTTACCCAAGAACATTGCTTGCAGTTATATTAACAACCAGCCCTGACTGTTGGGTTCAGTCTGGAGTAAGTCAGTGCTTTGTACTCATAGAAGAAGCCTTTCCTAGCTGTTTACACAGGTCAGTTTAATCTTGGCGCTTACTACGCGGGATCACACACGAGCAGATTTCTCCGAGCTCAGCTGCACTATATGGGAGTTGATTGCCAGTGAGATTAATAGGAGGGTGTGCAAAAGGTGTAACAGACTTAACAGAGAGACGCTTGCATGACATTATCCCCTAAATACATTCTTTGAATATGTACACGCCTACTACTACTGCCCGAAGACCACTGGGATTGGCTCAAGCATGCCCACGACCCTCGTGAGGATAAGCGGTTCAGATAATGGATGGATGGATATGGATGTACAGTTTAACAATTCAGGCATAATGTTTATAACTTGTGACTTCTTTAACTGGTGGCTACTATGTGGTTCTACAGCCTTGAAGAGACGTGCTGTGAATGTGTAACATGCATTTTGACAGTGAATGAAAAAGAGAGCCACTTTTTTTGTTAACTTTGTAGGTTACAGACAATATTAGCCTGCTGTGGTTTTGAAAAAAATCTCTCAGTGCCCGTCGGGACCAGGGTTATTATAGTTTTCATTTTAGTTAGTTTTAATTTCGTTTGGAGTTTTGTTTTTTGTTAGTTTTCAGGGTGGTTCTGTTAGTTTTTATTAAAGTTAGTTTTAGTTAGTAAAAAATGCTAGTTTCAGTTTTATTTTATTTTTAAAGTGTACTACTTGTGTGCAATATTTAATAATGAACATGGCAAAATAAAAAAAAAGGAACTAACTTCTTACCTAGCATTGCATTTCAGCTGAGTTAAATGAAAAAGACGAGCGGAGCCATAGGAGCCAAAAGTCAAGCATGCAAAATTGTTGCCTAGGAGCGACATCATCGAAAGGTGCTTTTCTAATGGCTGCTGCTAGATGACTTCACTTCTGTGTGACACACTTTGAAACGTCCTTATTCCGGTTAAATAAATATACTAAAATCAAATTAAAAATCATCCCCAAAGGCTTACGTATTAAATTAATTACCAAAGACTAAAATGAAGGACATTTTCGCTGTAATTATAGTTAGTTTTAGTTACTTTTGTAAACGTAAAATGTAGTTTCAGTTAGATTTCGTTTTTAGTTAGTATTTTTGTTTTTATTGTATTTCTATATAAACAAAATTGTTTTTTTGAGTTTGAGTTTTTTCTTTGTTTTCGTTAACCAAAATAACCTTGGTCAAGACCAACAATGTGAAGTCCCAAGTTTCATTTGTATATCCAATACAAGAATGGGACTCTAGCTGTTTGGGACGGCTGACAATTTAAATTTCAAACGGCAAGGGCCTTATGACATGTTATGCCTCATATGAAGTGGTGACGTAGATAAGAGGGTTTCAGACAGCTGTTAGTCAGATCCTCGCAGCGCACCACATGCTGCTGCATGCCAACACACCTTTTTGTTACAGTTACAGCTTCAGATTATTCACTCTTTATCATCTCTTACGAAACCAATTGCATCTCTCCCATCTTATCAATTTGCCCTTTGCAGAAAGTGCTGCAGATTGCACGATTCTTCCACTGGTAACACCGCATCATTGTTCAAGAATACTTTTCAGGGGAAGGAATGAGAGACAATCACTTTTTCCTGAACCATTCTAGCCCAGGTGTGTTCTGGTCAAGACTCATTGGATAAATTATTTTCCCAATTGCCATGGTTACCAGGAAAGAGAAAACATTGGGACATTTTGACAAAGACTTGTGCATGCATGCATGATCATCAGTGTTGTCACAGATTACTTGAAAAAGTAATGTGATTATTGACTACTCCTCAAAAAAGTAATCTAGTAGTTACTTTATTGGCAAAGAAACTAAGTTAAGTTAATAATGTATCAGTTACTTTTTACCAATTTCCGCCCTTTGCTCCCTCAACATAAGAATGACAACCAATTACTTAAATAATACTTGTGAAAGTGCATAAACTTGAAACATGAAGATGTTTTTTGTTTCTGTTTCTCTGGTTTTACAATACAGAAATTGGTGTAACACGTTACACCTGCAGGCTGGTTACCAATTAACTATAAAATGTTTCTATTTTCTCAAGTGCCAGAGCTAAACTACAGTCAAAAAAAAAGGCTATCTGCATGATCTGCGTTTTTTGTTTTTTTTTGCTCTGGCATAGTCTTTCTCGAGGTATGACGAGAAAGACACTCTGTGGGGCAGCTCAGCATTATTGCTAGTAGGGATCTTTTCTAGTGTAATGAATTAAATGTGTTGTGTGTTCCGGTGTTGCCATTTCTGTTTAGTACTCTTATGTCCGACTGTTGGTAAACGCAACACAGGTCTCCCGGGAGAGGAGGGACATTACGTGCGGGTTGGTTGCTGGTTGCGTGTGTTTGTTCTTGGCTTTTCTGCTATCCCTCGTGAGTTGTAGTTCTATTTTCTGGCGTCAGCTACAGCCAACAGTAGCGTTTAAGATAAAAAATAAAAGGGTGACATCCCAACCAACGTTTCCACGTTACACTATTATTGCACGGAAAGAGTCAACAGTACTCAATGGACACATTTCCTCTGTAACATATCGCCCTACCAACTTTTATCAGCTCAATCCCATTTACTGGTGCTCTTTACTAAAATCCAGCTTCATCTGTTTGCGTGCTGGGGGGACTGAAGTAACTGTAGAACTGCTGGCTGTCTCCTTACCTGTCGGTTTTGCTTCGAGTTGTATCGCGCTGTGCAGTGATAACAAGTGTTTTCTCAAATTGGATGTGGAGTTTTTTGTCATCTTTACTAGACAAAAATGCGCAGTAATGCACCTGTTTGTGGAGCTCCTCGTGCATCTTCCATTGTTTACGTCGTAGTGTCTATTGTTTTGGCCAGACTCTGAGCGCTCACACATGTTTGTACACGTGACCCGGCGTTGCGTCTTCCGCTGAGAAAACGTGACATGCGATGTAACGTCACTCCCAAATGTAAGAGAAACATTTACTCCTCAAAATTCTCTTAAAAATTCTGCATTGTACATACAATGAGATAATTAAAAAAAAATAGTAACGTACAGCCAGGAAAGTAACCAGGAAAGTAACTTTAATCAGATTACTGCTTTGGAAAAATGTACGCGTTAGATTGCTCATTATTGAAAGAAAGTAATCAGATTACAATAACGCGCTCCTAAGTAACACGTTAGTGACAACACTGATGATCATACTTTGCATACACAATCCTATTATTACCGCCTTTTACCGGATGCAAAAGGCTGTACTGTTGGACAGGGTCTCTGGTTTGTCAAAACACGTGCTAGTTTTATTCTGTGGCTGTATGTGTGTTTCCAGGTTCATACTGTGCCCTCCTTTGAGCTTGAGCCTTTTTTCTCTCCCCTTCCTATTTTGTCTTTGGCGACCCGCCAGGCCGTTCTGTCTTCCTCTGTTTGTCATTGTTGCTTTCATGTTTCTTGGATGGGCGGTGACTGGAAGAATTGCCCTTTTTGGGATCTGAATGCCCTTCCCAAAAAGAAAAACAAAACACAGTATTTGGATCGGTTGTTCTGACTAAATCCTCACTTATTAAGCGGCTGTTTGAAGATAGCAGCAAAACACACTGGAGTTTTACTATCTGGCAGCAGTTTTCTATTGGCAACTTCCTTTTTCTAAACCGACTATTGTATTACAAATGCTAGCATGCTTTCTGACCTTCATTGGTCTCTTGTCGCCTCACAATATCGCTTGTCATTCATCCATTGACATGAGCGGGAGTGCACTAATGGTCTGTCAGGGGTTGTCAAGGTTTAGTGTCATGCTAAAGGACATTTTTGACACATTGGAGGAGAAAATGGAGAGCAATTCTCCTACCTGAGTACCAAGGCTCTCCTTTGTATTACATCATACATTTTGCCTACAGCAACATGTCTTAACTGTTCCTTTTATCTTCTGTAGGCTCCACTAGTTTTGGAGATCCACGGGCCGAGTCAAACCCCAGTTCGCCCTCCTCATCACCGCACACTCCAAGTGCCCTGGGCAGCGGCAGCTCAGATCCCGTCCTCAACAGAGGCATGTGCTCGGCCGCTTACTGCAGCTCAGCAGGGGGTAGGTCAACCCATACGACCACGTTGGCCCTCAGGGGACCAGAATGCATTAGAAAATAGTGAGAGTGGATGACGTCGTGTAGTAAACAAAGTCATGCACTTAACAGACCCTCTGCTGCTTTATCAGTTGCCTGATGTAGCAATATATGTTGCGTGTTTTCTTCTTTCACGTAATACATACACATATGTAACCTCCAGACTCCAGTTATATATTTAATACTAGGGGTGTCAAGCGATTAAAATTTGTAATCGTAATTATTCGCATGATTAATCTGTTCTAAATGTACAAAAAAATACTTTTTCTCCTAAGTTTTCATACTCTTTAACTCTTTCATTGCCAAGTGTTTTCCTAAAAGAAAACCCCTAAAGTGCCAGCCGATTTTGAGCGTTTTCACTCATTTCCAAGGCTGACTAGAATAATGTGTGTTATGACTAAATATACATTTTCATTAGGGGGGAAAAAGTTTGTCTACCTTATTCAGTTCTTTAGTAATCGCCATTTGAAAATAGCTTGGTTTCACTGAATTCACCAATCTGACAAAATGAGAAAATTAGCTTTTTATAAAAAGATGCGTTTTCTGCACAGTGACTTTGGCACTAATTTTTTTTTACTTTTGTGACATCTCAAAACATCTCAACATTCCTTCCCTTCATCGAACAAGAATCAAAACGATGAAAATGTGTTTTTGATGGCAACATAACAATTTACAGAAAATGTGTCAACAAACATGTTCACATTTGGTAAATTACTTACAAAACATTTGACAAATTATCAGGAATTTGTTTGTGTGTGTGCACGTCTTTTTTAAACCCAATATTTTTTGGGGTGTGTGGTAAAGAGCGAAGCACAAGAGTGAAGCACTCTGCTGTGTACAAAGGAAGATTGCAGGATCTGCACACATGCTTCTTATGCAACTGTTGCAATCAAGTGGTCTAAATTCTCGTCAGTGGCAAAAAGAGTTAACATCAAAGTGGAAAAAAGGTTAAATAGAAATATGGCTGCATCTTTTAGTCATTGATCTTAGTAATTTCATAATAATTGATCAAATTGATTCAAGATTAAAAATATGTACTGTAAAAAAACGAGTGTGATATTGATTTGTGCTAAGGTCATATTTCTGCCACTAGATGGCATAATTGCATTTGTAAGACGATGACAGCTCAGTGCATTTTTCTTTTCATATTGAGAGCTATCTAATCTTTAACATGAAGTAATTTGTGAAATTCTGCATATTATTTAATTGTAAAATACAACTTGACCCCAGTCTTCACAAAAATATGCATTATTATTAAATTAATTACTGCTCAAATTTGACATGGACGTGGAATTCCCCCAGTACAGGCTTTCCAAGTAAGGGGCGGTTATTATCATCATCGTGCGTTAAAAAAATTAATACAAATAGTGGCGTTAGAGGGTACTTTAAATTAACTCAAAATTAACACACTTATTTTGACACCCCTACTGAATAAGTTTGACAACTTGAGGATTACTTGTATACTGGAATTCAGTGTGCATCTTAACATATTTCTACCTTTGTTCAGGAACAACCCCGAATTCTCCGGTCCGCCTACCTAAGTCGCCTACATTCCCATCAGACCGAGCGCCTCGCTCTGATGAGTGTTCGATCTGTTATGAGAACACTGTGGACACGGTCATCTATGCTTGTGGACACATGTGTCTTTGCCATACCTGTGGCCTGAAGCTCAAGAAAATGTCCAACGCCTGCTGTCCCATCTGCAGAAGGCAGATTAAAGACATTATCAAAACCTACAGAAGTACATAAAAGCATATGATGAGACAGCAAACTCCCAGTGTTGAAGGAAGTGTTAAGGGAAATTCTTGATACTTTGATAATGTACACAATTTTGTGTTGGTTGAATCTGCATCTTAACTAAATCAGGTACAGTGCTGCTCATACATGGTCTCATGCAGAGGCAGCACTTGAAGTGAAAGTGTTTCCTCAGCACTCAGAAGACTTCATAATAGAGGGGAAGCACCAAAATAATTTCATCAAAGATTTCATTTGTTGAGCCATGTTTCAGGGACTGTGCGGAAACAGCGTCCCTGAGGCTGAATGTTTCGACAATTCTCACAGGATGTGGCACAGAACTCAGTCAACCAGATGTACAATATGCCAGTAAAAACAAGCACACTCACATGTATTGTAAGTCATCTCACTGTCACAACTCGTTCTTATGGATTGCGCTCTACTGGGAAACAGACGAGTCCAGCAACGTACTGATGAAACGAATGATGCCATCGTGCTGGTATTCAGTGAGTGTCATGTTAAGAAACGGTGCTGACTAAGTAGGGTGTAACACCTCTTGTACTCGTGTAAAAGAGGTGGTATATCCAGGTCTAGAAGGTAAAAAGCCTGCCACCGTTTAGTTTTAGCCACAGGTGCTATAGCTAGCTAGCTCCCATGGTGCTCGTTTATCTGCTAGGGAGCTAGCAAGTTAGCATCAATGACTAAAGCCAAACTGTGGTAGGGTTTTTACTTTATGGACCTGGATTTGCCACCTTTGCGTTTAATCTACTGTATTTTTATGGTAATTCTACTTCAAACGTCAGTGGTAGGTACTGTGTGTTGTTGTGCTTGCTCTACAATGTGGTATGTTGCACTGAAATCGGCATCTTCATGGAAATGCCCCAAAACCATGAGAACATTAGACACTCGTGGGTTTAAACAATCAACAGCTCCCAATTCCTTGAAAATTATTCATATATAATATATGGATTCTCAGGGCCAGTATTTTTGTTTAGTTTTATTTTGAAGATGTAAAGACTATTTTCCCAAACTGGTCATAACCATGCTTGGTGCACTGTGAGTAATCCTGACATTCACAGCGCCTCAGAAATAGCTCTGTAAGAACATGTGAAGTCGGGGGCTTGTTGCCATGGTATCTGAAGGCAGTACAGTTATGACACAGCTGCCTTAACCAGCATTTGTTCCAAGTAGATGATGTATCTACATGAAGGAAAATTAACCAAAAATACTTTGTGTGACACAAAGCTCTCACATTTTTCACTCAGTGGAGGAGGGGGGAAAAAGCACACAATGATAATTATTTTTATAAATCCACAAAAAATCCCATATTATATTAACATGTTTTCTAATCTTTTTTCACCAGCAGTAAAGAGCCTTTATAGAAATTAAGTTCTCTCACATGGGTGTAAATGCTCAATTCAAATATAAGTGATGACAATTTCATTCCAATTTCCACGTCAAATTATTTAAATGGGGCTCAAAGCTTTGCTGCTATTGCATTTGCCAGCTGTCCTATATTCATAAATGCAGACAATAGTTAGCATGGTCCACACATCCCTCCATAATTAACATTATGCTAGTGCTTGAATTGTTGAATCACATTTGAATGTTAATTTATGTATTTAAATATTTTTTATTGTTGTGGCTGAATTTTACAACATTGTCTGTAGGAGTGCTTTGATTAATTTTATTTTCCTATCATTGTGTGGATAAATAGTTACAATAAGAGTCTTTAGTTTTCTTAATCTCAAATGAAAATTAAATGTATTCTAGTTTTGTAATAGTACAAATGATTTGTGGTACATTGCAGCATTGTAGTACACAGAGTTGCAGGACATAAACTATTCGGCTTATTGCAATCCATGAATTGAAGTTTGTTTTTCCTCTTGTCATTTATTGATCAGATATTGTGTGTAAACTCATATTACATCCATCCCACATAGAGCTCTTACAATATCGTATGAAAGCCATCACTGTGTATCACTTTGTATGGTGGTGATAAATGTCACTTTATTAAGCAATTGATTGTACATTTGGAAATGTTTAGGCCTGTGTTCAGTCATGGCATGTTTTATATTGCGCACTCTGACCAAATATATACTTCACCCACTTGCATTGCAGTCATTTTCAAATCATCACATTGAAACTTTTTGGTACCATTTTAGCTGACTACGTTTGCATTTAAAATGTTCAAATGGCTCCTTGAATGTTGCTGACCCTGTAATGTGGTTACAACCCATCGTTGATGGGAGGGCTAAATCCTCTGAACTTGCTTTTCTCATTTTTTTTTTTCCATTTTTCATTGCTATTGTATAAGTAATATCTGTGTGTTTATACCTGTATGTGTGTACATTACAACACCAGAATGTGTACACCTGTATGTGTGTACATTACAACACCAGAATAGATTTTCAATAGAGTTTGTGTCACTGATCTGTTTACCTCATGTAAGTTCAGGACCAAGTGTAGACAAGCACCCGTGAGTGTGCATCTTTATTCCTCAGTTTTGCCATAGTTGAGCTGAAGTATTTGCTAAAACAGTTTTACATTTCACACGTGTAAGCTCTATTCAGTGAGTCAGATGATTGTGTTCAATAAACTTTACATATGTTTGTGAAAAATGTTTGCCGGAGAGGTGTTCATGTGGTGTTGAATTTCAATATGAGAAAAAGGCGTAATACCCATAACATCCAAAATGCAAAAGTGATATTTTCAGAGGTTTAGCTTTTGTACATATACAGTTGTGCTCATAAGTTGGGGAATATAAACGTTGGAGCACAATAGAGTTCATAATATTTGATACTACAACAACCATACAACAGTTCTCGAACAATGCAAACGATAATTGTTAAATTAGTAACTTGTCATTCAAAATTGAGCTTTATTATGTAAGGGCAAATGTTTTTTTTTGTTTTTTTGTTTTAAATGTTTTAAACAGCTCTTTGGTGATTATCATTTGATTTTAAAATCTGAGTCACGGGTCTGCAGGAGCCTATCCCAGTTGACTTTGGCCAAAAAACTCCATTGCAAGGCACATAAACAATCATTCTCACTTACATTCAATCATTGAATGAGAACTGCACTAAGGAGTGATGAAAGGAACTGTGAAAGGTCCTTAAAGACATGGATGTGAGATGAACTGGACTGCCCTGCACAGAGTCCTATTTCACAAGGCAGGTTTAGTGAGAACCATGAGTCTGTTAACCCTGAAATGCGGGAAACACTGCGTTTTCCGTTTCAGATAGTGAGGTAACTAGCCTGTTTCATAAAAAGAGGTCATTTAAACTCTCGGTCAGTTACCATAGTAACAGACTCTATGAACCTAACCTGGTTGGTACCAGGTTTATCATAATGAACCTTGAGTTTCTCTGTCTCCGCCTCCTTTCAGCCACACACCACATTTGATTTGCTCATTCATTCAGCTGGCGAGTTTTGGCGTAACAGATCTGCTGTCTGTTATTTAAAAAATTATAATTACTAATCAGTCAATAGGCCTGTATTAAAAGTCCACTTCTTTTTTTTTGCAAACATGGCATGTCCTTTTGACAAATGATCCCATTGATGAAGGCGAACTCTCATACCAAAATGGAGCAGAGCAGGAGGTGGTGGACCGTGTGGATTAAAATAGTTTGAAATCACTGGCTGCATACTGGTAAAGCGCTACCGACGGATGGTGAAAAACAGTCATATTATAAACAATCATATTCAATTATATTTCAAGTTGCTGTCAAGTGCACTTGTCCCCCACAGGATTGCACCTAAATGAAATCAATTCTGGTTTCCCCTGTAATATTATTGTGATTGGTAAGGACTACATTTAAATTTACGCATTGACCCTAGCAGTAACGTTCTCTAAAGACATATTCAAACACCATACGATCGTATTAAGATTTCCTGTTCGAGAGGGGGATAAAAAAAAAGCGATGGTGACTTGTTGAATCGGTGCTCCATTGATGCGGTCTTTTTAGAGCGGTGGCGCACGAGCTTAACTCCAGGTGAAAGTACTCTGCGTTGATCAAACTAAGTCAAACCGGCTGTCCTGGAACCGAAAACGCAGAGTTTCCTATCTCAGTGTAGGTCAACTCACAGTTCAGGGTTAGTCTCAGAGTTTGTTGAACCTGCCAATGGATCCCTCAACCTCACGGAACATCTTTGTATATGCTCCTTATCACATTAATAGACCGAATATCCTGCAGGTGTGCTGAAGAACTCAGTAGAAATTATTCTTCAGTCACAACCTCCAAGAGCATACTAACAATGTTCTGTCTTTCATCAAGTACGCCACTTTTAAGTGGAGGTATAAGGATTTTCCCTTGTACAGTTTGCCCAGGTCAGCCCTCACTAGAGGCATCACAGTGGCCCACAAGAGGAAAATAGAGGACTAGTGAGCTGTAAATAACCCTAAAATGATGTGAGAGGGTAGGTATGAAATCAACAATTCGGCTCAGGTCCTTCACCATGACAGACCGCTATAGAGCCAACATCACTGCAGGCGTTTCACCAATCTGCCAAGTCTGCCAAGCCTACACTCATTTGTGAACAAGACCCCAAGATACTCCTGCACATGGGGCAGGATCTCGCCCTCGACCTGGAGAGGACACTCCACCCTTTTCCAACTGAGGACCGTGGTCTCAAATTTGGAGGAGCTGATATTCATCCAATCCGCTTTACACTCGGCTGTGAATCACTGCACCGAGGGAACGAGAGAGAGAGAAACTCACACTGTCAAGTGAAAAAAAATTAACAGTATACTTTACTATTGGTGCGCTTTCACTCGCTAAGGGTGACACGGCGTCCTGCAAAAAAAAATCCTGAATATTGAGAAAATATTTGGATTGCAGTGCATTGAGTTTTCTGCCCACTTTTATTAAAGCTTTTGCACATTTTTACATAGACCGGTACTTAATTTCTGACAAAATTACTAAAAAATAAAAAATCAATTTAAATCAAACTATTTTATTTACAGTCCAGACCAAAAGTTTGGACACAGCTTCTCATTCAATACTATGCTTTATTTTCATGACTATGTACATTGTAGATTCTCACTGAAGGCATCAAAACTATGACGACAACTATGACAACTATCAAAAACATTTGGAGTTATGTAATTAACAGAAAATGGTGACAAATAATAAAATAAATGCACAAGTTAATAGCCACCCTTTTCTCTGATTACTGTTTTGCACATTCTTGACATTCTCTCGATGAGCTTCAAAAGGTTCACCTGAAAGGGTTTTCCAACTGTTTTTAAGGAGTTCCCAGACGTAAGAATAAAGCAAATGCATTGAATAAGAAAGAGTGTCCAAACTTTCGGCCTGTACTGTATTGACCTTTTGCACGTGCCGTCACCGCTCTAATGGGAACGCCCCCTACAGGACGCTGGACGGCAAAAGAACCACTTGCCTGTATTGTAACCATTGAATTTCGTGCAGCGTAAAGTCCTTCCTCTAATCAATTATCTCATAAAATGGTCATATCTTGCTGTGTGGTCGGTTGTACAGATAGACAAGGAAGTAAACCAAATATTGCTTTTTTATAGCATACCAACTAATGAAGACAAAAGACGTTGATGGATAGCAATAATCAACAGAAAGGACTGGCAGACCACAAAGTATTCAAAGATTTGTAGCAATCATTTTTTACAAGATAAATGTTTATACATTTTACTGGTAAACAAACACTCTAACAAAGATTGCAACAGAGGTGTCGAATTGCGTGTTTCAAATCACATTAACGAGCTAGATAGTTAGCGTCCACTCCAACTGCACGAACACACAGCTTAGTTTTAAAATGTACCTTCTTCAAAACTATTAAGTACATTTGACTGTTTAATAATGGGGGATTTCGTCTTTGTGCTTGGAGTTTTTCTTTCTGGAGTCGGACGTAATCATATTCAGGAAATGATTGCAAAGCTTGCCACTATGATAATCTTTTTTCCCCCATTCTGGTCAACATAACATCATCACAGCGTTTCAATATAGAATGGAATGTGTCAAAATAAGTCAGTTAGCATGATCAACAAGTTTTATCTTTGCATTACGAGGTATATTGTCCCCCGGTGCGAGTGTAGCATCTAGTCACAGAGACCGCCAGCGACGAGCGATTAAATCAAATCCGGTGTAAGGAGGAGAGCCGGTTAGACACGGGCATTGACTACATAATGATATAAGTCGTGCGCTGTGAATTCCGGCAAAGTCCGCGATTTGATTAACTTGGTAAAAACAGCAGACGACAGAAGGTAAGGGGCTGTTTTCAAACTAGCGATCTCCAACTTAAGTAAATATCGCGCTCTATGAGTCCCGACTAAATGTGCAACCTTGACTGACAGACGACCTTCGGTTGAAGTATTAGATTCCATGGCTTGATGGGCAATAATAACTTTTAATTTGTAAAATAACAGTCGCTAAGTCACTAAGCCGCTCCAGGTCACGTCTACTTCCATTAAACAATCATTTCCGTCCGTCATAGGGTAGTCACGTGAGCATGTGACGTCGGTGCAAATGGTCAATATAACATTATTTTCTTGTTTCAGGTATTTCTGTTCATTAACATCAATATTTTAGTATGTGTTTGATATGTATTTATACATTTTATTTAATACTGTCTTTTTTGTATATTTGCTGTTGAACATTATTCAAAACAAAAATGTTAGTAATAATGAAGCAAATTGTGTGTACAGTAATTGATTGGTTTATTCTATTATTTTGGTACTTGCAGTCGGCCTGCACTCTAAAAAACAGTTAGGTCAAAAAATAACCCAACTATGGGTCAAAAATGGACCGATCCTCTACTTGGGTCGATTTGACCCAACTTTGAGTCAAGAAATGGGTCTTTCAGCGTCAAACAGCTCATACATTTTGGTCATGTCCTTTACTTGGGTAAAAAAAAAAAAAAAAAGGTCGTTTTGTATAAAACAACCCAGAAAGTTGGGTCAAATTGATCCATAAATTGGATCGGTCCATTTTTTATCCATAATTGGGTTACTTTTGCCAACTGTTTTTAGAGTGTAGATGACATTCAGTGTCCCATTCAGGGATGGGGAATCCAGGCCCAGAAAGTCAAAACCCTGAAACTATTTGGCTTTAGTCACAGGTGCTTCTATTCAGCAGGTGGAGATGACCTTGTTTGCCAGTTGAGTAGAAGCACCTGTGATCGGATTTGTGCCAGGACTTTTTGCTGTAGTGGTGTGCTACAGAGCTTCTTTTTTTGGGGGTGGGAGGTCAATGCGCATAATAACTTTAAAATATATACATTTTCGTCATGCCAAATGATATCACAGAAAGATAATAACAACACCTCACAGCGGTCGCTGTTTGAGCCCTAATAACAGTTGTATGTTATATTGCATTACGTAGCTTCTGCTGAATGGGTTCAAAGTTAGGAGAAAGTCAGAGTAAGGTCATTGGAATTGTAATGTTGAAGGTCATTAGATATGCTCACAAGTACAAGTGACCGACTTAAACACTTAACACTAAATATGAAGAACCGATTTTCAACAGTCTTATGTGCAGGAATTAATTAATATGAATATTAATCCTGTGAAAACAATAATCTAGAAAAGTGCTCAAAGACTCCTGGAAAATTCTATTTTTAAACCGTTAAATTTATGATATAGAGACGTTCTCATATGAAAAGCTCAGGCCATGTCAGCGGGAGGTTTGTACGATCTAGACTGGTTCAAGAGAGACATCTACAGGACAACAGTTGACATGCAGTTTACTTGGAATGAGCTTGCTTCTGAATGACGCGGACAAAACATATCAAGGCAACACTTTGCTTTTGCTCCCAAAATTCATTGCTGAAATCAAACATCTTTTTCTATGTGCACAAAAAAAGTATTTCCCCTAAATAGTGGTAGTAATAGTGCTGCATTGAGTTGCTGAATAGTGTCAAGATCTGGTACACTATTGGGTATGCTGATCCCGAGCATCCATCACGAATGATTTCACCACCCCGATGCTCATTTTAGTGTGTCATCTTATTGTGAGCAATCCACGGCACGTGTGCAATGATCATGCTGTCTAATCAGCATCCCAATATGTCACACCTGTGAGATAGGAGATTGATTATCTTGGCAATGCAGAAGTGCTCACGAGCACAGATGTAGCCAACTTTTTGAACAATAGACCTTATGTGGATGTAAGGTAGCAAGTGCACAGTTTAATTTAATATCAGGAGGGCCTTTTTACTTTTTGTCCCTCTGGAGAGCCCGTGATTTTGGCTGTGTTTGCGTGGGGTGTCCATCTTGATTCAGTTTTAAAAGACGCCTGGGTTACATGTACATAGAAAATGTCTTAGATGTTTGAATTCAGCTCATGAAAAATGGAAGCAAAAATAAAAGTATTGCGTTCATATTTTTATGTTAAACAAAACTGTTCAACAGAACAGTCAAGGACATTAGCATACCTCAAATGCAGCTTTGAAGCCAAATTTGACTAAGTCAAAGTGCTGCATTAATACACAATTAGCAATTCACATTAACAGATATCAGTTCAGATCAGGTAGCATGAAAAATGCTTAAAATTAAGTCCAACAAAGTTTGATGAAGCTTTACATCTCCAAGCTGCTTCTGATTTTATAGCCTGGAACACCATTTAGATATTGATCATCGAACATCTAACAGAAGAAAACTCACAACAGACTTAGCACTCTTGTGCAATGCAGTAACTGCATATTTATTGGACACCAAAAGTAATGTTTTCATTATTATTATTATTACATTCAATAATTGAATTTGCTTAATTTCTTTGGCTCTCTGTCCTAGCCACAGTGCTGTGATAGCCATTTGCAACTTGACTAATACGGCTACAAAACAATGTGAATATCTTGACAATCGGGCGGAAACCTCGGGTCTCCAAAACCACCACTTTTCAGGAAGCCTCCCCAAAACAACATGTTTTTCGAGCCA
The DNA here is from genome assembly GCF_051991255.1 of Vanacampus margaritifer. Classification (NCBI taxonomy): domain Eukaryota; kingdom Metazoa; phylum Chordata; class Actinopteri; order Syngnathiformes; family Syngnathidae; genus Vanacampus; species Vanacampus margaritifer. The sequence goes on along the minus strand of NC_135438.1, from coordinate 23,708,578 downwards.
TTAACATTGTAGTGTCAAAGAAAGTAATTATATATTTGTCAATATTTTTTTCAAATAACAAAGCCACATGGGGACTAGATATAGTCCCCAATAGTCTATATTTGTGGGGGGAAAATGTGGAATCGGCCAAATTTGAGCATGGGAAATTTCCACCGACAGTGACTATACAAATTGCAAGTTAACACCTAAGCTACCAAGTATTATAAATGTTTAGGATTTATAACTTTTGTATGGACATTTAAAATTTTTGCGACCCCATTGTTACAGCATGTTTTTCATCTCACAAACAAAACAAAACACCACAGGCCTTTGACCTAACATTCTGCAGTGCAGTTTGTTCCCCATGTTTCTGATCACGTACCTATTTTTTAAGCCACGGTTCTTTTGGCAGTGTGGATGCAGGAGTAAAAGACTACATCAAAGCCAAAAAGTAAGCAGAGCTGCGGAGCGTTTTGTTGGATTAGTTTCTGATAAGCGTCACTCGATTTGTTGGAGTAGATGACTTGGTGGTTGAGGGGACGTGTGTATGCCTTGAGGTTGTTTGATAAAAGCATGTCACAAACATGTTATTATGACTCACCTGGCAATTGTTTTACATTTAAACAAAAGCATAGAATGTCTCCATTATTAGTGCTTCCACTTTAGAACATACATTAGATGATTTCATATTTTTCCCTCTAATCTTTCAAGACATAACATCTCCCTGCATAAGTTTAGAGCGACAATCATGCATCACTTCCTTAATTATGGACTCCAAGAGATTGTTCATCTTCATTCATTCATTGCAACGCTTTTGTCACAGCGCTCTACATGTACAGTATGTACTGGATGTAGCAACCCGTTGGCCATGGGAAATGTTTTGAGATCCGTGACTTTCCTGAAAGATTTTTGTTGTGCTTTTTGGATATGATTTAAATGACTGAGCCATCAATCACTGTATACCAAATGGTTTTGGCTATTGTTGACAATTGATCACTCTGACTAGCTAACACAATCAGTGCATGAAATAGAAGTAAACTATGTGAAAGCAACACCAAATAAAATGGCATTATCTAGTAAATTAAGTTCAGCAAAACATTGTTTGTTTTTTTACTTGCTTGATCCTGCTTGTATTTTGAGTGTTGGATTCTGGTTCTGGATAGGCTAAGTGTGCATTTTATTTCATGAAAACTTCCAACTGGATAGTTTGATAAACAATGATTTCTCGGTTACAAAGCATGTGAATATTCTATGGGTGTGAAAATGAGTGCATTAATTTTTAGGTAATTTAAAGTTTTTTTCACACCACTAAATTTTTTTACGCACGATTAATGACCGCCCCTTACTTGGAAAGCATGTACTGGGGAAATTCCAGTTGCAACGCAGGAGACACGTCCACGTCAAAATGTAGCAGTTATAAGTTTAACAGTAATGCATATACAGGGAATCCTCGAGTTACGGCCGAGTTATGTTCCTACGCTGGCGATGGCATCCGAATTTGGACTTAAGTCAGATTTCACCGTTAAAGTAGATATTTACATCAAAATACTTTGTACAGTATTTTTAAAAACATATTTGTGCGACGCGAAACCAATATTTTGTGTTTCCGCACGGACATTCAGCAGAGCGGAGCTAATTCAAACTTAAACACGGAAATGTGACGCCCCTGATGGCGAGCCGACCTGCTGATGATGGACATCTGTTGCTGGAGGTAACAACACAACTTTAAAATGGCGTAATTACTGTGGGAAATTAACGGAAAAGAAGGTGCTATGGACGAGGCACTGGCACCGTAAAGTCGAATTGACGTAGGTCACATACAACTTAACTCGAGGACACCCTGTATTTGTGGAGACTGGGGTCAAGTTGGTATATTACAATTTAAAAAATTTACAGAATTTCACAAGTTACTTCATGTTAAAGATTAGATCGTTTTTAATATAGAAAGAAAAATACAAAAAAAGAGCTGTCACCAATGTTTTACAAATGCAATCATGCCATTTAGTGGCAGAAAAATGACCTCAACACAAATCAATATCACACTAATTTTTTACAGTACAGTAAAAAATAAATTTTAACTCAATTTTATGAATTATTATGAAATTACTGTATCAATGACTAAAAGATGCAGCCATATTTTTATTAGTTGAACTTTTTTTTTTTTACTTTTATTTCAACAAGAGTTTGAAAACAGAAAAAAATATTTTATTGTACATTTAGAACAGATATAACAGTTGCAATTAATCGTGAGTTAACTATTGAAGTCATGCGATTAATTGCAACTAACAATTGTAATCGCCTGACACCCCTAGAATATACAAGCACCATCACACTGAACATTTTCTGGCTCTTGACTGTAACTACAGTTGGGCTGTGAAGTTTACATACTCTAGGGTTATGTGACTCATGAGCACAACTGTATGCCTGCCAACTAGAGGTGCATGGTGATATATACAGTTGTGATGATACGTTTACATACACCTAGGGTATGTAAACTTATGAGCACAACTGTATGTATTGATCTGATCTTCTACATAACAAATAGACTCTAGCTCGCTGCAATATAGAAAAAACGTTGTCCCAATATGCAAATGAGCTGTCACAAATATGTGAATGTACCATGCAGACAAGCTAGTGCCTCCATATCTGATAGAACATGTGGCTGCAGGTGCAAGAACTAAATAAATAAAGAACAAAACAACCAAGATAACACATTTAATCTTTTTTGGGCAATGCAAGATACAATGTAAACATGTACAAGATACAAAAAGACAAATGACTTATCAAATTGAAATGGTAGATAAGAAAATGGCATTTCCAAAGGATTGCACAAGTGCAGAACGTTTTCTGATAGCAAGGGGCCACTGTTTGCTTCGCTTTCATATTTGTCCTCATCAGATCAAGGTTAGAAGATTTTCACAAGACAGATCAAGTTTTTTGTTTTGTCACCTGATGACTCACTACTGGATGATTCATTGACATTTGCAGACAAATACATTTTGACTTTAGCCAAAGTTTGAGGAGTTTCCAAGTACTTGTGAAATTATGCTTCAAACTAAAAAAAAAAAAAAAAACAATACAGAGGCACCAATGAGTCCAACACAAAGGGAGGTGGTAGATGGACGAGAATTGATAAAACAACGTTATGTGTCATCAGTTTTAGCGGTTTTGTTTTTCTACAAACGCATCAATCTTCTCCACTTTCTAGCACTCAGTCAATATAAGTCACATTTGACAGCTCACTTCTTACACCAAAATATAGCTGAGCTCTTAATGGTACCAGAGGCACAAGGTCACCACACTATCCATGATAGGGTGATGATTGATGTTGGAATACGACTGTGGAATTTGACAGCCAGCCTAATTCCAAGACATGGTGGGCTTTCTGCCACACATGCTTGATCATTTCCCCCCAAAGCTTTACTTGCCCCTCTGCCTACAATCAAAAATATGCAATAGTTAAAAATGAATCAGTCCTATCTTTCTAGTCTTAACTGCCGCATGCATATGCATACAGTACCTATGACACTCATTCCGCATACTAATACCATCAACAATGACTCCAACAAATTTTTATCCATTTCAGTCTCATCATGTCCACACCCTCAATGCTATTTCCATGTGAGAACAAAAGCTATTCACATCTAAGAACCATTTGTTCAGTTATTCTGTGGTTCGACAGTACATGAATGCTTCTTTGACAACTCCATCTATACATTCATTCCCCCCGATCCTTTTCACCAGGAAGCTGGAGCCGACTCCAACTGACTTGACTACATCTTGCATTAACGGCCATTCATGGGACACTTGTGAGACAGTAAATGACTTCATGCCACAAGAGGAGCTGCGTTTAACACATTTGACATCTTACAGTGAGCAACTTTGTCAATCAGAGTTGATTGTAAAGTTGACAATATTAACACCTATTTTTTTACACCATCACCTAAAACCTGGACACCCTGCGGAGGAAACTCATTTTGGCCGCTTGCATCCGGGATCTTGTTTCGGTCACGACCCACAGTTCGTGACCATAATGAAGGTAGGAATGTAGATTGACCGGTAAAGTGAGAGGTTCGCCTTTCGACTCAGCTCACTTTACCGATAGAGTCCGCATCACAGCAGACTGCATCAATCCGCCTGTCGATCTCCTGCTCTATCCTGCCCCTCACTCGTGAACAAGACCACGATACTTGAAGTCCTCCACTTGGCTTTGGCACAATTAGGATTCAGTGTAAGCAAAACAATCTAAGTCTTCATCTATCCTTCCTTCCTTTAGTCTTTCCTCTGGTCTCTTGAGGTCTCCCTAATCTGTTGGAATTTAGATGTTTCTGGGGTTGGAGAAAGATTCTGGTTTGATAACTACTGTGTGGTAAGTGGTGTCTGGTTGGTTCTTGATTTCACTTTGTTTCATCCTTCTTTCCTTTGATCCTTCCTCTGGTCTCCTGACAACTTCACGACTCTGGCGGGACTCTGAATAACCGGTTAAGGTGAAGGGTCTGGGATTTATAACAGGTTTCAGGTGAATTAAAGAGCACAAACTCACACGCACGGACACACACACACACAAGCGCCAAAAAAAAAGACCAAATGATGATGACATGACTCGAGAAGGCTGCAAAATGAATAAAACTGAGCTCTCAAAAAAAAAAAAGAATAAATAAAACAATGTCAGTCTTGGATAAACCTTACTACACTTTAGGACATTAAAGGGAGAAGAGCGGCCACGCTCGCCTGGCATCAATGGGTTTAGTTAAATGGATTACATTTTAAAGACCATTTGAGAGATATGTTGAGGTGATTGTGAAAAATATGTTTAATTCAAAATGTTTTAGGATTCATGTTGAACTCAAAGGTGGAATTCAACAACAGATATTAGACATACTTTGCAGATTCAATTTCCGTGTGAGTGTGAAGAGGGTAGATAAAACTTGTCCCCTTGACTTAAAATACTCAACTAAAATGGCTTAAGGTGTTTTTTTGTTTTTGCTTTTTGTGGGTGCCCTTTACAGCCACCACGGACAGTATCCAATGTTATAAGGAACAAAGCTGTAAATGCCAATAACACATCCATGAAGGTAAGGAGACAACATAAAGGGTAAAAGAGGAGGGAAAACCAAACCACGCAAATATCAAAATTCCATTCAGGCACAAAGGTGACAGCTCAGAGGAGGCCTCTGATGCCACAACTCTCCATCCGTGAAGAAGACCCAGGTGGCAACAATGTCAACAGGAAAAAAAAAAAGAAAAAAAAAAGCCAATGGCATTCGGTCTTGTCTTTCTGTCCATTGATAGTTCCAGGAAGGATGAGCATACACTCTCATACGTGTTCGTATATGTCAAGTCCACCAAGGTACAAGAATAGAAGGTGTCACATACAATTGCTTTGGTCCAATGAGTATGGATTTTAGTTGGATGAAAATGTGATAGTTTGTCATGTTTGCTCTTTTAGACAAATACAGATGGCATACTTGAAATCATTGGAAAAGCCCATAAGTGGTTGTGTGGCAGCAAATAACCACACACAACATGAAATCACCTTCATATTATTATTATTATTATTATTTTCTAGCCTTGCAATCATGTTCCTCCACGCATTACTATTGCACATTTTCTCTCGGGCATATAATTGTTTTGGGGGTAAGAATAAAAAACAATGACAAACAATTCCCTTGCAATCAGTCAAGTAAATTTAGCTTGATAAGAAAAGAAAAGAAAAAGACAAAACATGATATATTGTATAATACGCGCTTTGGCAAAAATGTTAAAGCGTGAAGCACATTTACATAATGCCTTCGTCTTGTTATGCCTTAAGGCAAGAGAGGATGTTTTGAATCATTGGTCCATGAGTGACTTTTCTCATCCATTAATCGCAATATGCTTCCCTGTCACATTACAATTGTGGTTGCTGTGCAAACGTTTTGAAGCCCCCCCCCCCCTTATTTTAATGTGGATAATGAAACTGATTGTCAAACCAATAAATTATGAAGCTGTTTACAATAAATAATGTCTACCTCAATCCGGCATTATGTAAAATACAACAACGAGGAAAGAAGTGCTCATGGTTTGTTAAAAATTGCAGCATACAATGAAAAAAAATCTACTTTATATATATATATATATATATATATATATATATATATATATATATATATATATATATAGTCAAACAAAAGCAAACATTATAGCTACATCCCAGTTTAAAAAAAGAGTGACATATTCAATTATTGTAACTTTTGTTGTTGTTGTTGTTTTATGTTAGACTCACTGACCAGCAGTGCATTTCTCATTGCACTGAGGTAGACTAGCTGGTAAGTGTGTGGACAAGACAAATAACAAAAGCTTTTTGTAGTGCATTTTTATAGCCACAGTTATTGTGTATTGCACAATTTTAACCAAACTGCATAATGTACCGTGCACTTACTGTCACAAAGGGAATCTTATGTTAAAGCATTATTTTGAGGTGAAAAAATATAAATAAGTAAAAATCCTAGTATGCCGAGTGTTCACTGAACCTTAAGATCAATGCCCAGTAAAAACATGTTTTAAAGTGCACCAATCAACAAAACAGAGCCACTTCATTCCTCATTACTGTAATTGTGCATTCACATTTAAATTAAAATAAAACATACATAGTTTTGCCAAAATAGATAACTGCGATCTAGCAGATAAGGTATTTAAAAAATATATAATAATACTGTCCAGCAGAAAACAAATAATAATAAAGTTAGCACTGTTCATTAGAAAATGTATTTCAGCAGTCTTGAACATCAGCCATGTAAGCTGTAAAAACTCTTAAATGTAGAGTGTATGAAAATCACATTTATTATTTAAAAAAATATTCATCTGCAGTGCTCAACAAATACCATTTTGTGATATTTAGATACCACGCATACTTGCTTTAAATTTGTTTGTATTGTTTGTTGTTTCTGTAATAGTCCCTAACAGACCATGACAGAAGCTCTTGAATTCAAATTATATTTTCATGCTTAAAAAAAGAATTATAATTTCTTGATTACCATACGAAATTATTATTATTTGGTATTACATTATCGAACAGAAGAGAAAAAAATAGTAGATGCTTGATTAATGTCTGACTTCGCAGAGCAGCCCCAAGTGCCGGCTCTAATTTGGGTATAAAAAGGTGAATTCAGTTTGAAATTTCGCATTCCTGTTCAAAATGGCAATGACAAGAGCTCACTGAAAAAAACAAAAAACAGTCTGCATTAAAGCACTTTAAGGTGAGTAATGTCAAATAGAGGTGTCAGTGTGTCAGTATTTGCTTCCATCGCTGACTACTACACATTCTATTTTTATTATCAAGTTGTTCCAGGTTTTCATGTTTTTCACTTCAGAAATGTTATTCGATGTACTTTGTGGGACACTTTTGATTACTCGTACCATCTCACATTTTGGGCTAAATGCAATAGAAGGGCATATATACAGTATGTTCCTGGAATTTAATTATTTGACGGCATTTCCAGTCCTTATTTAATGCATTCGCACAACAGCAGTCTAATATTCTGAAAGACGATAAATACAACACAACAAAAACAACTATTAACCATTTAGGAAATAGCCGTTTCTCTTCAGGATATGAACAACCCACAAAAAGGTGGTTCCGTCCTGCAAGGTCAAGTCATAATCTGTTTGAGACTCAACAGACGTTTTATGGCTTATTTATTCTTTTTGAATTTTACGTATTAGATGTGTTAATGTATTCATTTATTTCTTTATTTATTTTTTTAACCTGGGCCAAAACATTTGGCATAAAAACGCAACTGATTATTGACAACACCACGATTGGCGACTCATTAGACTAATGCGTGATTTGCAAGTTTCACTTGAAATTGTAGAGCGTTGAAAGAGCTTTTACTTTTATAATAAAACTTGTTGGCAGATTAGTGATGTCACAAGAAAGCAGAAATAATTATCTAAGGAATTTATCAAATCAAGACATTTAACACAAACATACAAAATAACACCAACAGATATTAGATTTTTCTTTGCTTGATCAGTGGAACTTGAAATGATACAACTCCCAGCCAATCAAACACATTTGTCTTCCCTAAGAGGCTTAATCAATTAGCACTGCAGATTCGAAACAGTTGTTTCAACTTGAAATTGGAGCCACTAAGTGGTGGTGTTCAAAAGATGTATGGCACATTTAAAAGATTTGGTTGGTGTAACAGTTTTCCATCCACAATTTAGTACTTCTGTTTAGGTGAAATACAAAAGGCACTTATCAACCATCACATCCTGTGATGGAAATATAGAAAACCGCTTTTCGTACCATGATTTAAGGTTGTCCTTAACAAATCTGGCCAATCCTTTGCTTTCTCTCCCAGTTAAAATACTTAACTCCTCTTTGTATATATTTTAATAACCCAGCACTTAATGCATCCTTCTGTCTTTTCTCTATGAGAGGCTATATTCAAGGACGTATTGCTTGTGGGAGACTGTGGGTAACATTCTTAAGGGATGATGTCACCCACTTCCTCAGGGACATCAACACTGAAATGTATAAGTGTTTTTTATTTCTTGCGCTCTAGGTAGTTGGATGGGACCCAACCTTTACGGGGAAGCAGGCTGTCCTGCACCTGGCAATACCACCAACCATTGGGATTTCTCTCCAAGACCTCCAAACAGGTGCCCTCAGTGAAGCCCATCGTCTCTTCATCTCCACGGTAATCGGCGATGGATACATACACATCCCTGCCAAGGTTATTTTTGATCAGCTGGCTCTTCTCTATGGGTTTGGGACGGACTGTGGACACGGGGATGCCGTTGCGCTGGCTAAATCTTCCAAGAGGATCCTGTACACTACCGAATGCGCTAACTGAGGACCCAAGGTTGGAGCGCTCGGCAGGTCTTGTCTGACTTTCGACGACCACGTGCGGCCGCACTGTGCTGAAGGAGGCATTTCGGTGGACACCAAGTGTGGCAGAACCTGAGCCATAGTGGTCACTCCTGCTAAGTGACTCATTTCGTCTCAGAGATCCCGTCATGTAATGTGTATCCTTAGCTGGCTGCGTTGATGTTACAAATACAGACTGGGGCCTCACTGCCACTTGGCGTACCCCATTTCTCATCCGCACACTTCCATTAACCACCCCAGATGGCTTTGAGAAGCCACCGGGAGGCTTAGAAGGAATCGGCGGAATGTTCCTTCTCAGTCCTTGATTCTGCTGGGTCAGACCCTGAATATTGACGTTATTGAGAGCCATTACATGCTTTTCATTTTTCTCAAGGCTATTGGATTTACTGCTATGTCCATCTGATTCTCGCTTCGTGGCATCAGCCACTCGCTTGACAGGTTCCAAAAAGTATGATGGCGCCCACCCCTCCTCAGTACCTAAACGCACGTACCACCAGCCACTCTCTTGCTTCTCCAGAACCTCCAGCTCCACCCCAGCCGGAAAGCTGATTTCAGACTCTTGTACTTTCTTGTAGGCATCCAGGGAGCGGTAGAGACAGGATCCCTCTGCGTCAGAGTCTCCATAGCTACTTTTGGAGTAAACAGATGAAAGATCTGATGTACTGCGTGAACACATAGATTCCTCAGATGATATGACAGAGGCTGTTTCAGAGTCTTCTCCTCGAGAAGGCTTGGGTCCATGTCGGACGTGACTTGTGGGTCTCAACTGGCGTCTCAGGGAACCGATGTCCATCCTCTCAGGACTCTGAGGCTCCGATTTCGTTAAGAGTGGTTTAGGTCTGACAGAAGGCTTCGGTCTAGTAGAAGGGCTCTGACCTATTCTCCGCTCCACATCCTGACTAATGCCCGTGCATTTCTTGGAGACTCGACTCAATTCGTCTGATGAGGAATGGGGACTGTTCTCCTGGGACCGGAAGTGCATGTCTATATGTCTACCAAGAGTCTGGCTTCTCCTATTCATCTCTGGGGTCATTGTTTTTGCAGAGTGACCAGGCAACGGTGAAGATCCAGAGGGTTTGCGTGGAACTGTAGAGGAATGGTAGGTCCTTGGAGAATTGGCCTCACTGGACATGTTGGCTGTTTTTGCCTCACTCCTACTAGTCGGGGGAAAGCCATCATTTTCATAGATACATTCCTCGTTGGCAACTTCTTCGACGGATTTGAATGAGGCCCTTCGATGGGTGAAAACTGGGGATTTTTTGCAGACAGGAGGGGAAGCTTTACTTGAAGGTGGTGAACTGCGATACTTGTTGCTGACTACATTGCTAATCTTAACATCCAAGGAACGCTCATCTTTGAGAGAATCTGTATCCGATTCACCTTCACAGCCAACTGCAGGAACATCATATTCAGGTTCCTCATACACAGATCTTTTTACTGTGTCTGTTACTTTAGGAGTGGATGTGGTGGGAGGAGGAGCCTCCTCAGAATCATGTTTTTTCACAGGCGGGGCTGGGGGTGGGACTTTGGGCCTGGTTAGAGTGCTGGTTCGACGGCCAACGTTGGGCTTCTTGCGTTTGTCGATGTAGGAGCATGGCGCCCAGCCCTCCATCTCGCCAATCTGCACATACCACCAACCTCCAGGGTTCTTCTCTATTACCTACACAACAAAGAAGACACTCTTTAAAACAGCACAGTTTGATTTTCTTTATCTGGCTCCTCATTAACTCTTTGACTGCCAACCGTTTTCAGAAAAGGGATGCTGTGGGTGCCAGCTGATTTAAGCATTTTGACTGATCTTTCAAGGTCCACAGAAAAAAATATGTTTGGACTATGGAAACACACATACTACCAAATGAAAGATTAAACTCTCATCTTTAATCAAAAAAAAAAGTTTGTTTCTACCTTATTTCGTTTTTCAGTAATCAACAATAGAAAATGGTTAGTTTCACCCAAATGCTCTGTTTTGGACCAAAATTTCATTTCTATATTTCATATATATACATATACATATATATACATGTATATATATGTATATATATGTATATATATATACGTGTATATATATGTATATGTATATATATGTATATATATATATATATATATATATATATATGTATATGTATATATATGTATATATATGTATATATATATATGCATTGGACTCGGGGTACTCTTCGTCGCCGGTCGCCATTGTTCGCTTCCTCAGCCATCCAGCTCCGCCTCACGTCTTCTACTGCCGCGTCAACGCTTCCAACCTCGGAGTCACCATCATCATCATCATCGATGATGATCATAGTCGTCAGCAATGTGCTCTTTAGCACTGGTCGATGCTTTTCGTCTTTGAAAAAAATGCTCAAGCGTGAGCTGCTTGCAACCGGTCGCCATTTTCGCTTCCCATCCCCAGCCATTGTCCCCTCTAGCTCCGCCTCACGTCTTCTACTGACGCCTACCCAATCTTGTCCAAAGAGAGTCATCGCTGCCATCTAGGGGCCAAAAATAGTCACTAGGCTAACTAGATCTGCTTGAAACTTTCACCACAGCTGGCCAAGGCTTTCCTCCACCCGTTTCCCCCCCAAAAAAATTAAAAAATTGGAGAACGTCTTTTAACGTCCTTGGCGGCCCTCCGTAGGTTTTTACTAAACGTCATTTAACATTTTTGGCAGTAAAAGAGTTAAAAAATAAATACATAAATAAATAAAATGAAGAAACATAAAAGAAAACCGCTTAATGCTCTTGCGAGAAACGGGAAGTACAAAGTAGTAAACAGAGTCACATGAGGTCAAACACTACACGCGCTGGGCGACGCCTCTGTTCGACGTCGTTGCTACAGCAACCTGTCGGATGGGTCAATAATGTGGCTCAGTCTGAACAGGGCCAGATCGGATTTGGACACTTGCTAAAAACAGTTTAGCCCTAAAATCCGATTTGAGGAGAAATCAGATGTGCCTGCAGTCTGAACACAGCCTTATACTCTAGTGCGACTTATGTATGTTTTTTTTCTAACTAATTATTAATTTTAGGCTTAGTGCGACTTATACTCCGGAGCGATTTATAGTCCGGAAAATACGGTAAGGCTTTTTTGTTGACATTTTTGTTGGTTTTATCTTGTTATATCAATTTTATACTTCTGTAATCTTTTGCAGTTCCCCATTTAAAAGAGATGTGTTCGCTTGAATAACAGCTAACTTGAAATGTGTTTTTTCTCTCAGTACACTGCAAAATTTGTAAAATAAGGAGATCATTTTGGGAGTAAAAGAAAACAAATTGTTTTCTTTATGCACAAAAAATATACCAAAGTGTGGCCCAAAAACTGAAAAATGCACTGTTTCCGACAAAAAATATTTAAAAATATTCACATTTATCAATTTTTGGACACCCTGGCTGAATTTGAATAATCTTCATCTTTTAAGATGAGTCTCGTGGATGTAGATTTTTGTCTGCTGCAAACACCAAAAATAAACAAACAAACTACCAAAAAACACAGCTGGCATTCTTATTGGTTCAACTATCAGTGTAACATCTTGCAATTATCCACAATCATGATTAGGGATAGGCGAGTACAGATACCAGGCCTTATTTCAAGGTATTAGTACTCGCGACGGCAGCCGCTACCAGTATTGGCCCCCTTGTGAGCATTTTACAACCAGGAACTAGAGATTATAATTAGATTAAATGAATAGAATGTTGCCATTAATCTCATGCAATTTTAAAGAAAAATGCTTTATTGGAATGCATGGTCTTTCTTTAAAATTATCTGTCATTGTTTTATTGTTGCAAAAATACTAGTGGTATCTGTATTGGCGACTACTCAAGGGCTGTACTGGTATCAGCCTGAAAAAAAAGAAGCAGTGGTATCTAACATTATGACTAATAATGTGTTTATGAACCCTCACATCAGCCTTTTGGCCTCCACGGAAACTGATGCCATCAGAAATGGAGGACTGGAAATCTGCAATGGTGTAATACTCGGCTTCCACAGCAGGTGGCTCTGGTGGCTTAGGCAATTGCAACCCCTTAAAAACAATGAACATACAGTTGTCGTTGGTGGAGATAACAACATATTGTTTGATAATGCATTCCGTGTAAATAATATAAAGAATACAAGCAATTCAAAGACAGTAAATTATTTAGATTAATGAAGAAAGGTGTTGCAAATGTGCCTATTTGTATTTCATGTTTCTATTTCTCACATATTAAGTCTTTCCCATTCCATGCAAGTTAATGTGCTATTTAATTCTTTGCAGTAAGCATGGAGACGGTTCTGCTGCTTTATAACAGGGTTAAACAACGTGAGGTAAGCATCCACGTATGCAGATGACATACTCTCAATTCCTTTGCTTATGTTGGTGTTTTTGGATTGGGGGGCTTTGGGTTGCTGGCGTACTTCAAGAAAACCTGCATAAGCCTGGAGGACAATATGAAAAATCCACACCAAAAGGCCCAAACCAAAATACAAACTCGGACGTGCTAGCTGGTACAGTACATGCTATAATTGCACCCTGCATGAAAAGCGCTTCATGAAAAAGCTTACCAAATTGGTCTCTCTCCTTGGAGGAGGTTTTTGTCTCAGATTTGGAGACCCTAAAAAAAAATAAAAATAAAACTGATGATAATTATTAGAAATTACTAAAAGTTCTAGAGCAACATTCACTAGACTAGCAAAGCAAACCAAATGAATTGATTTAGTATGTGAGCAGAATGGAACTCCAGACAACAAACCCATGTTATATTCTCACAGGTTAAGTTTTCATTAGTTAGAGAACCAATGAAGCTTACCTATGGAGTCAAAGCCTATACAGAAAGAAAATTACTTAATTTAAATTGAATGCTCATATTCAGCAATAAAATCCACACTGTAAAAAAAAAAAAAGAAGAAAAAAAAGAGTAATATTCACTTGAAAAAAATTGTAGTTTTTTTTCACTCAGAAATTCTAAGTACATTTTACAAAGAGATTTTTGGGTACATGTTAAAAAAAGCTACTCAAGGGTTGAGGAACAAATCCACAACCTTCAGGTTGGGAGACACCCACTCTACCACCTGAGCCATGCCGCTCCTGCTGAGTGTTAGTATATTGATGATGTCAGGCGGAATCCTTGTTCCCGTTTTTGGTCTCATTTTGGACACACCAGCAATGCAGTACAATGGTAAACAGCAAAAATGGCATGGCTCAGGTGGTAGAGTGGGTGTCTCCCAAGGTGAAGGTCATGAGTTTGTTTCTCAACGCTTGAGTAACTTAATAATAATAAACTGGTAAAATGAACTCAGAATCTCATTGTAAAATGTACTTGGAATTTCTAAGTGAAAAACTTAACAAGGTTTTTTTCAAGTAAATAGTACACTTTTATTTTTATTTTTTTTATTACAGTGTACACTCTATGAAATGCCACACATTCAGAGTTTTCATAGTTAAGATACAATATTACTCACCGATTTCCACTCTGTGTGGTGCTACTCTGGCAACGGCCGGGGAACCTGCTTCGCCTCTCGCTTTGGCTTCATTTCGAGCAGAGCTCGCTGCTGCAATTCCCAGACATGGACTGTTGGTATCACGGCCTGCGCTCAACCTCCTGCCTGTCTCGGCATTGATCTCGGAGCTAAAGGGCATAGGCAAGCTGATCTCGCTCTTGGAGATGTGGCGCTCGGGCGTGGTGCTACCCTCGCCGTCTGTCTGGATATCCTTTTCGCTGACTGATTTCTTTTGTAAAAGACTGCTAATCTCCATGATGTTGCCGATGATTTCCACAGGGCCTGACAGCGTCTTTTTGCGAGGGGAGAAGTCGTCTTTTAGCTTTTTCAAGTAGGACGCAGGGGCCCATCCTTCTTTCCCTAAATATCTGCGGGCAAAAGGAGAGCTTTAGTGCAAGCAGAATGGCCACACTGCAATAACACACCCCAAAAAAATTTTGGGGGAAAAAAATGTTTTGAGAATCAAGTTGAAAGCATTGGGACCAGCAGCCGCTATTTTTCTCTCGAGACCTTCCATGCTAATCATGTGTTTGCGCACATACTCGATAAAATCATGCATCATACTGTATATCATATAAAGTCCTTACCATGTTACCGTAAGTGAGCCCAAATTGTTTTTCTAAAAAAAATATTTTGTTATGTGAATCACTGCTCAGTAAGTAAGAATTAATTGGAAATATGCAAAACCACTGGGCGTGTACAAGACATTTACAATTGAACCTTTGACCTATAGCTGGGCGATATGGCCCCAAAAATAAAACATTTCCCCAGTCATTCAGGATGATTACAATTTTATTAGATTTTAATCTACAGTAATTTCTAGACTATAAACCGCTACTTTTTTCACTTGCGTTCGACCCTGCGGCTAATACAAAGGTGCGGCTTATCCATCAGTTCACAAGGGGGCACACTATAAAGAAAGCGCAAGCGCGTCAGGCAGAGCAAAACAAACCAAGTGAGCCCAATTACAGTAGGAGAGACAGAACGAGAGCGAGGCAATTTGCGCCCTCATGATGGAAAAGAAAGTAGCGGGATATATATATATAATATATATATATTCCAAGGTGGCACTTACCTGATATACCACCAGCCTTCAAGGTTCTTTTGAATAACCTCTACGGTGACCCCTTTCTCGAAGCTGACTTCATCCTTCCCTTGACTGGTATATGGCTGTATTGTGACATATTTTTCCTCTGAAGGCAAATAGGTGTTGAGGAAGAAGAAAACAAAAACAAAGTAAAATTTAATTTAGTATTTAATAGTCTTTTATTGGTTATTTAATGGAGGTTGGATTAACTTTTTTTTTAACCATGTTTAATTTTTATATCAACATGTCTGATCACAACACAATCCCCTCAATTTTGTCCTTACAGATAGCCAACAGCCCCTTTCCCAGTAATGGCCTCTGTGTCTGGGACTTGAGAGGCATTTGGTTTAGACCCTGATGCAGCATTCATCTAACTCAGGGGTGTCCAAAATTTTTCATTTGAGGGCCGCATACAGAAAAACTGAAAAATACAAGGGCCACTTTGAAATTTGTTTATTTATTAAACACACTGAAATCAAACACACAAGCAATTATATATTGTTAATATTTTCTAGCTATTATAAAACTGCTACAAAATAGCTTTCTCTTCAAGATGATAAGGCAAATAGAAAAAGGGGAAGTCAACCCCATTCTTTTTTTTTCATAATAATATGTTCTATGCAGCCCCACTAGTCTAAACATGGTATTCTCTTTAATATTGCCTTAGTGGAATATGAGTTAAGCAGCAAAATCCAGCAGTTTTTTTTCAATATCAGATGGCGGCCATTTTGCCACTTGCTGTTGAGTGAAAACAACATCACTGTTGCTTAGGTCTGGGGTAACAACCAATCACAGTGCACCTTCAGAAAACAGGTGAGCCCTGAGCAACTGTGATGTCTTCTTCAGTCGACAGCAAGTGGCAAAATGGCCGCCCCATGACACGGATAAAAACGGCTGGATTTTGCTTCACAACTCATATTCCACAAATGTAATATTAATCAGAATGTCATGTTTAGACTAGTGAGGTCACATATGACATACAGTATTGTCAAAAAATGTTTAAGGTTGACTTACAATAGTTTAGACTAGACTAGATCCACCCTTGCACTGAACAGTGTACAAATACTATGGCCACAAAAAAGAGCAAATTGTAGCTAGCTGACCATTTTAAAAAAACAGTTATTTGAGGATCATTAATGTTCATAAATTGGACCTTGACAGAGTAGAAAGTGGAAGAAAATTTGCGGACCAAGTCAAATGTCATTTTTAGAATACGCCGTGGCTATTGAAAAATGTATGTCAGGTCGCAAATGCCCCTCAGGTTGTAGTTTGGACACCACTGTTAACTTGATATAGACATACAGAATTTCTTTATCAGCAAACACACGATACAATTGTGTGTCCCTAAAGATGTTAGGAAGAAAAATGTCCGCCTTCAGATAACCCATATGTCGTGCATCGCGATGCTCTTTGAAGGAAACTGTACACCATTTTTATTTTCTTTACCATATTTTTCATTTATTGGGAGGCAGCAGAATATTGGACATGTGTATATAAACTGTAAAGATGGTGAAAGCAGGCAGCAGAGGAAGAGGCAAGGGTAGGATAGATTGGACTTCCTGGAAGTGTGGCAGTGTGATTGATTAGTGGCTCCATTGAATTATTATGGGAAGCTCCTTTAATATGCAATGCAATACATTTAGTGATAAATATCTGCAATCCAAAGAGTGATGTAAAAATGAAGAACCTGGTGAGGTATAGGAGCTTTAATATTTACTTGAGAGGTGGGATCTTTTTTTTTTGTTTTTGCAATTGGAGATGGATTTCTCACGTAAATATGAGTCATATTTGAAGGGTGTTTTTCTTGGGTAAGGAATGATAAGTAGAAGACTTTGATATTCCTCACCTTCATGTTACTTGCATGCAGTCAAGTTCAATAATAAAGCAGAATAGACTGGCCACTAAGATGGGTTCTCAAAGAAAAGCAAGTAGATGAGAATAATGCAGGGGGAGGGAGCAACTGTAAATGGATGTAGAATAATAAATGACATAGCTGCTGCAAAAATCTACAAAGTCAATATGTAAGCGTGTGTATGTATTTTCATTGCACATTATGGATGTGAATGTATTGTATTTCTAGGGCGTGGCAGTTGCTCTCTTCCTTATCCAAAGTTGAGGTCTAGAGGCATTGTTTTGACTTTTGTTTGTTAAAATGATTACGCAAGAACTAGTTTCCATGAAACGTTATGGAAGCATGACGTGTCAGTCAACTACAACGGCGTATTTGGGGCAATTTTTGGAGAGAAAAACTTTATAAAGTGGCAAATTTGTGAGAAAAAAACCTTGTAAATTTGCGACTTTCTAAGTGCTAAAATTTACGATTTTATAAAGTGGCAAATTTGTGAGTTTATAAAGTGGCAGATTTGCAAGAAAAAAAAAACTCAGAAACTTTGGAGAAATACACATAGCGTACTACTCGGATGTTTGTGCCAATACTTTTCGGTCGGGTTTTCATATAAGGAGATAGTCATTGCTTTAGCAGAGATTAACCATATGATGTTAAGCATTCACTTTTTGGAGCGTTGGGTACTGCCAGCGACAAAGATGCCTCGCTTTGCGAAGGTCCACACCCTGAGGATCTAGCATTCAAGTTAATTTGTTAAAATAAATATTTACTTGTACATTCATATTTCTAGAGTTATTATTTACACATTCATACATTTAGGATTTTTTTTGTACAAATAGCTTAATTGATGTGTCGAATCTGGTGCTCTCTTGTCCTTCACTTGCATTTACCTAAAGTATGCTAGCCTCTGATTGTTTAGTGTTAGTCAGCTGATCGGGGATCAGGAAGTGTTGTCACACTAGTTGTCGTGTATGACAAGTAAAGTTTAAATTAAGAATGAATCTGTCTCATTCCTGCCTTTTCATTTTATAAACAGTGTTCCAATAACCACCAACAAATCCTCACATTAGACTATAGCTACGCTACGTGTATTTCTCGTAAGTTTCTGAGTTTTTTTCTCGCAAAATCGGCCACTTTATAAAGTGCCAAATTTGCGACTAAATTTGCCACTTTATAAAGTGTCAAATTGACGAGCTTTTTTCTCCGAATATTGCCCCTACCCTCTAAAAAATATATATTTACATGTGGCCCTAATACGCCGTTGTAGTCAACAAACCATTTCATTTGATGCATAGCTGGAGAGAGGAATTTCTTTTTTTTGTTTCAGGCCAATGACTATACATATGAACGTAATCTCGTCACTTAAGATATAGACAAAACAACACAAATGTGGTGATCAACACGGAGCAACAGAGCGAGCTGAGTAGGTGCTCAGCGGGATTCTATAAATCTGATGAGGGACCTGAGGTCAGCAATGACTCTGCGATAATACAAAGCTGCCTGCCAACACACAGGCGAGGTGGCTCTCATTGCACTTTGAAACCTTGAATATAAAAACAAGGTCACTTGGACCTCAGTAACAAATCAAAAAGCCTGTAAAGGGCCATAAGATGATTAGGAACATTTTAATGTAGGGTGGCCCCTTGTTTAATTGTCAATGTTAATACTTCTTGTCGTCATTAGAGAATAAAATGACATCAGTCTTGCAGTATAAGTATTGGTGTGTCTTGGAGAACACAATGGTTTTCTTCCATTAACAAATTGCTTGTAGCACATACATTTTAAGTGATTTGTTTTCCCTTTTTTTCTTTGTCAGTACTGTACTACTAAATCAAAGTGTACCTCTAATGCCAGCACAGAGCTGTCACTGACCTTGCAATGCATTAACAGTGGTGCCTCCATTTGCAAGTAAGAGTAAAATAGGGAAAAGGTGGTTAATGAGAAGACAATGACTCCACATTTTTCTATTTTAGTTGTCCAAGTGGAAGCAAAAACAATAAGGTATAAATAATTGAGCAGCCCAAATTCCCACTTTGCTGTCTTTTGAACACCCTTAAACTCTAACACATCAAGATTAGAGGGTGTGGCCTCTAAGACCACAGCAGCCACTATGGAGCACTTCCATTCATTTCCAGGCATCTTAGCACAAATCCACTCATGTGATTCCAATTTCACACCAGGAAGACAAACTGACCACATGTGACCTCAATCACACAGAGGGCATAAAATGGCCTGAACTCATCACCATCACCTGTCATAATGCTCTTGAACAATAAAATTCCCATGGTGGTATTGACGTGAATTAGAGATCCGGACGTCACGTGACTATTCCCCAAACACGCCCCTCTGGCAGGAAAGTAGTGGTGCAGTGTGAATGGACTACAATGGCGAGTAGGGATGAAACTAGCGTTTATTCATCAACTTTCCGTCCAAGAGAATTCACACTCGCTTTGATAAAAAGGACATAATATACATGCGCAAGACAGATACTGTAGGTTGGATGGTATTACTGTTGCCTATGAAGCTCCAGGAGTGCTTTTTTTCAACTCGGCAATGGATGGTACATCAAATTCCCCCCTTCTTACACTAGTGAGTGTTTGCAAATGTGATCATACCAAGGCTTTACAAGTTTGTACTACCCAGGTTGATTTTCCCTTTATATGTGGTCTAAATGCCACCTAAATTAGCAGTTTTACGCAATGCTTGCAGTGTTATTTAGCAATTTTAGCAACTTAGCATCTTCTGATATGCGCGGTGCCGCCGTTATTTATGCTGTAAAAAGTCTTCTTTCTACTGTTGGTCAGTTATTAAATTCAATGTGTCATAACTATTAAACCGTAGCAGCACAAATGAACAAAACATTTTGCATGTGGTAGGAAGTTAGCTTCACATCGATTAGCATCGGCTGCAGCCACCATATACAAAGTGCCTAATCACATCTTTTGCTTTCATTTAATAACTCTATAATCGAGCTACGTCTACACGACTAACTGACTCAGCAACTGACTCACCTGATATGAAGTGATCGCTATAAAAGCAATATCTACCACGATGAGAACAGTTTCAGCATACATTCCACAATGAGGTCACAAAATTCAGTTTATAGATAATAGAGAATCAAATCTGACAATTCTTGTAATACTACATCAAATCTGTTACATGACTATGTTGGCGAAGTTTAATATTTGCTCTTGTGTTTTGAACTACAGTTTTAGTTTCATCCTACAAAAAAAGTTGTCATTCGATGTTATACATAGTTATCATTCAATCATTCAATTTTGATCAATCTTGATTAATCACTTCATTAAAAAGGCTTTTTATCAACATTTTTGCCCGCCCATTCTGATGACCCTGTTATGTGTTAATTCTTTCGACATTTAATGTTATGAAGACATCTTCAACATTTATTGTTCCACTGCACACTCTCACCCTCCTCTTTTTCTAATCAGTTAATTACTTGCATAATTTATAAATTAAAAAAATACTCCAATATTTTTGAAATGAACAAATATTCTGAATGTCATACACAAACATTTATTAAATGCTTTACTTGAATGCATATAGTTATGTTTATTGCTCAAACACAACCTGTGCTACCTTTAACGTAACCACCCGCTGTCAAGCTAAAGGATCATCTGCGGTCAAAACTAATAGTGTGATTATTCTGAGCATGATTAATGCAATAATTTTTTGTGATTAATCATTGAGTTAACGCTTTAAATTTGACAGCACTAATTTGTATAGAAATATTTTATGTATATGTGTGACAATTATTAAAAACATAATTGTTGAACCAACTTAAATAATTGTTTAAATTGAATTAAGTTAATACAAATTGAAAATATTTGTTTAATGAACTGATAATTAATTAAACTTAAATGTGTTTAATGAAGTGATAATTAAACTTAAATGATAATAATACCAATTGAAGCAATTATTTAAGTTGGTTCTTTTTAGAGTAAACTGTATGTAGGAATTTGTGATAGACAGGATAGGACATTAACTGACACAACTGACCATCGAAGCAGTAGTAGCATTAAATAAATACAAGGTTGTTTCTTCCAATTATTTTTTGAACATTATGTGTTAGTGTTTTGTTTTTTTGTTACTTGAGACAATTATATGAGTTTATCAAGCGCTATTCAAATGAATGAGTGAACCACCATAGCACTCGTATAAGGCAGTAGGACATAAAAACAAAAATAATGCTTGAAAATTATTAGTAGGGTCTGCCAAAACAACTTGAATTATATGCATCATGCTAAGTTTAAATAATAGTGAGCTGAGTTAGTAGATACATGGAATTTGGAAAAAGTGGGGGAGCATAGAGGAATTTAAAAAAATGACCTCAAAAAGTGTTTGTCCTCCTAGTGGTAATCGCTAGCATAATGACTGACCTCGTAAAGGTTGTGGTCTATGTGATGAAATGTACATCTACAAGTTGAGTTGCTTGAGGAATTTCTGTGACCCTAAGAGTTAACCCTTCTTTTGGCATAGAGATTGCAACATGCTATTTCTCTGCAAACTGTAGACAATTTCACCACATTCACAGCCAGATGGATGGTGCAATGCACTGTAAAAAATTTACAGACAAGTGTGTTGCCTAAAATCGAAGATGTCCCAAAACATATGGCCAAGGCAACAAAATAAACGGTCAAGAAGACAGAGTAGCCCATCGTCTCCAGACCTTACTGTGTCGAAAATCTGTTAAGGGGGCTGAGGCTTAGAGTTGCCAAGCAACAGCCTTAAAAATATGAAGGATTTGGAGAGTATTATTACAACTTAATGGACCAGCATCCCTCCTGTGATGTAAGCAAACCTGGTGATTAACCTCAAATAATGTTTGTCTTCTCTGCTCACTGGTCAAGTGAGTAGTAAATTAGCATGCCTCGGTTTCTGGTTACCATTTTCACTTTGGGCCCTCCTGGATGAAGTTTGTATGTTCTCTTCGTGCAGGCATATAATTTATATTGAAGACTCAAGGCTGTCCGTTGGTGTGAACAAGTGAGAACAGTTGTTTTTCTATGCCCTAGGATTGATTGGTGACCATTTCAGCGTGAGCACTACTTCCTGCCCCAAGTCAATTGGAATAAACTCACCTGTGAACCTAAAGAAAAGTGGGCTAGAATATGGATGGATGGTTGTACAGGTAGTATATTCCATGGATTTACACAGTTCAGTGCAGCAGTCAAAGCATGTGCATGTGAGGGATCAGATGTGTCTGAAAATTCACCTCTGCTTTGCTGGCGGTTGACAATACCGCCAAGTGTCCATCGACGATCAAGCCTCTTCAGATGGGCCTTGCGTCTTTTAGTCACTGATGATAAGGATGAAGATGATGATGAGCAACAAAAAGGGGGTGAGGGTAAGAAAAAAATGTGTTGTTAGTCAGCAAATTAACAACTGTCAGCCAATCATGAGGTTATCAACCAAAATGTAAAAATGTCTACGTTCACCAATATAGGCAGGCACAAAATTCAATCTGGTTATACAGAGCAAATGTTACACATTTATGCATGGTGGGACTGATGAAAGTTATCTAATTCAATTTTATAAAAAATATCACATTCATCCCTGTTATGCACCTAGAACCCATTTACAGGATTAAGAGTGGGTCAGATTTAGCTGGTTTAGGCCATATTTCTACCTTGGTTGTACAACAAAAACAAAAATACACAGGTGTGTGCTATTGTTGAGAAATTAAGGGAATATAATATGCTATAATATGTAGCAGAATACTTTGCTATTGCCCAATCCAATCACATGATTTTGTTCTACTGAGTTCTGCTCCATGGCTCACTTGATTATTTTAAATGGTGGCATTTGCTATTGTTTCTCAATTATCCAAATTACCAAGCCAAATGCTATAGGTAATTTAATTATTTACATCTCTTATTATGTCATAATTAATAAATAAAAATGACTAAAACAGAACCGTGACTAAAACACAATAGTAGCAGATTTTAACAACAAAAATGTTGACAGTTGAATGTGAAAGTATAGCACATTATATGCACACATACATCCTTCACACAATCGAAGGTAAACTATTTATGTTTCACATCCATCACCACATGTGCAGGTGTGCTTATACTTATGTGTTTCAACATAATTTATGGCAAATGGCTTTCCTTAATTTCAGAGCAAGATGACCCAGTGATGAAAAGCTCCATCCCAGCAGTCAGATTAAACATTAACCCTAATAAGCCAAACGTATCTTATTAAATACAAGACATTTTGAGCCATCTATTTTATGTGTATAATATTTTCCCCCCATTAAAACCCTGATGTATATGATCTGACACATGCATTGCACAAATAACCCATTAGAGGGCAGTATCACCCCGCTGATGGCTTTTCCAGTCTTGCAAAATTGCACCAATTGAGAGGAGAGACACCTATGCTTATTAATAGTGGGAAAAGTTCTTTCTGATTTTTGGAAATGCAGTACTAATATGCTTGATATGTCTGTTTATTATTATATTTTTGACAGTTATAAATGTACAAGTTTAAAGCATTATGACCGGATGTATCAAATATGACACAAATAAAAAGTCATATGTGGAAGTTGATTAAAAACAAAACAAAAAAACATTTATTCAAAAGGACCAATACATGCTCTATTTACAAAGAATCCAAATTTTCTGTCACATATTTCATGGTTCAGGCTTTATAGGGTTAAGATCACATAAAAATGAGGCTCTTGCAAGAGTTGCTGCCTCTTAGGAGTAGAAAAGCATTTGCTACAGTGCCAAAAACTGTGCAAAGCAGTTTGGTCATGAGCCATTTCACAATGATGCAACTGCTGTAGTTTGCAAGGTTCCTAATATGCAACTGGAAATGTGGCTGTGATTGCACATTAGCACTATCCTGCTGTTTATTTCGTTCTTGCCCTCAGCCAGAAGTTGAAATGTGAAATTGTGAAATTATGTTGCTCATTCCTCACAATGCAAACAGAATGATTATTATCCCACAACATGTTCTTTGCACGTACCCTCTCCTGTCCTCGAGGTCCCTAAATCCAAATCGTCTCTGGTTCCAGTTTGGGAGTCAAGGTATGTGGCAGGCACCCACCCCTGTTCCTCTGCTGTGCTGACAAACCACCAACCTTGAAAGAGATGGAAGAACAAAACAAAAGTAATAAATGGCCATCTAAGTTTGGCTATTCTTCATCAATATTAGGACGGACGGAGGCATAAATGTTTATTTAACACTATTTCCTTGTTTAAACGCAATGGTGATTTATTTCAGTTTTTTATTTATTTATTAGCCAACAGTAACTTTCTGAGCAGCAGATCTGCTGCAGCTTGACAGATACAGCATAACATTACGTAATGTACAACTCGTATTGTACATTTTTAAAATAAATTCCCATTTCCAAATTTTATGTTGTCCAATGAAAAAATCTGCTTCAGTCTCAGATGGGGTTAAATGAGAATGACAACAAAATTATCAAAGAAATATTGACTCACGCCCTCACTACCTTTATTTTTGTTTTGCTCTACTTTAACCCTACAGTAAACGTGTGGCTTTAAAGAAAATGAAAACTGCGGGAAACTGTTATTAGGAAGGCAAATTGTATTGCAGTTGAAAAAAAAGGACGTAATATCTAAACATGGTGTTCGTTCTGTAGTCCTGTAGTAGGTGAGGACAAATGAAAGAGATCACTGGTTATTGTGACGGTAGCATCAAACAATAGCGATCTACTGTATAAAGCTTTGCTTCAAAAAGTCCAAGACATTTCTCAGTGGTTTGCTACACACATAATTTCTTCATAATAAAGTGAAAGTAAACTTGTCTTATATTGTGTAGTACTGGACACATACCGGTCGATCTACGTCCCTACACTCACATATGGCCACAAGCTGTGGGTCATGACCAAAAGAACAAGATCCCGGATATAGTGTCTGGGCTCTCCCTTAGTGATAGGGTGAGAAGCTCGCTCATTCGGGAGGCACTCATAGTCTACGTTGAGAGGAGCCAGCTGAGGTGGCTCGGGCATCTGGTTCGGATGCTTCTTGGACGCCTCCCTGGTGAGGTGTTTCATGCATGTCCCATGGTTAGGAGGACCCGGGGACGTCCCAAGACACGCTAGGGGAAACTGTTTCTCTCATCTGGCCTGGAAAAGCCCTGGGATCCCCCTCGGAGGAGCTAGACGAAGCGGCTGGGCTTCTCTGCTGTTGAACCCGTGCCGTGACCTGACCCCAAATAAGCGGGAGATGGATGTATATTGTGTTAATTAGACTTCACAACAATCTGATCGATATTTTGCATTTTTATGCCCATTTTATGTTTTGGCCATAATGTCTTTAATTTACCGATCAATGGAATCCCTGATTGGCTCTCAAAATAAGACACTAAAGCTGCAGTGTTTCCTACATACACATTTACCTGCGGCAGGGGCCACAAACGAACTTTGGCCGTACCATTGGCGTTATGTAACTCTGTTTTTTTCCCCATTGGCAGAGTAATCTAACTAATTATTTTTTCACGTACCATTATTGTACATTAAATGCGTAGCGTTACAATTGATTTATTAGTTTAGTCGACTACTGCTTAAGCCATCTGGTTCAACAAAAGGGCTGCTGGTTGGGGAGAGCTCCGTTGTCACTACCAGATGACAGATTTCCGATTTACATATGTTCAGTCCGTGTATCAGATACGATCCGCCTGCAAGCACAAACATATGCAAGTCCGTGCCTGCAAGATTGCATCTGGATGGGTTCCAAGAACCGTCCGATGATGTCACATTCCGACAACTCTAATTGAACAGTTAACATTTTTTTTCGGTTCACCTCATTTGTCTCCATAAAAAATACAGAATTACATTTTTCGGATTGTTTTAAATGTACCGTATGTATTAATGATTTCTGAGCAAAAAAGAAGGGGTGGGATGTACTCAGGGTGCTACGTCACTTCCGCTCATGGCCCGACCGTTTCTGCCCACTGTAGGTACCAGCTGCAAGATTAAAATATGTACATAAAGTGAAATATTTTTTCATAAAAATTTGTCCATGTTTTCCCTCCAAATAACCATTAACCACAATACAATCCCCAAAGCCACGAAACCGTCCCCCTTCAATCCTGTAGCGTGACATCATCAGCAGGCCCCAAACTTCCTAATTGGCAGTCATGACAGCCAATCGGAGTCAGTGTGTTTACACACAAACCAGGATTCACCTCTCGTTTAAGTGCAATAAATATTCAAATTTATGTAAATTATATGTTTATTTTACTAATTTAAAATGTCTTTTAAAAACTGCAATAACAACAAAAAAACACTGATAAACATTTTTTTAAAGTAGTGAAAACAGTTATTTTGCCTGGTAATGAATTACTTCTACAATTAAGTAATTCAATTACTAACTCAGTTACTTTTATAGCAAGTAATTAGTAACTTTAACTACTTTTATGAAGTAAAATTCCCAAAAATGGCCACTATTATACTTCCCTTTGTGGTACGATACTGTAAATACAGTGCTTTAAATGCACGGACGTATATATAATGGACTCACAATGCATCGCTGTCGCGAGTCGTGAAACTATGGAGTTATGTAATTTCTAGACTATGGGTGCTTTGAGGTTAATGTTTGCATTACCTTATGTTTGCCAAGACTCTTACAGGGGATCAAATTAGACTCCTACTAGTCTGCAGTTTCATTTTACAAGTCAATAGTCTTCAATGTGTTTACAGAAGGAGTGATTGAGATGTTCAAAAGGTAGTAAATAACCTGTAAGAGGGGGACAATGCAATACATGCTAGCAATACAGTTTTCTCACTCTACATTCTTTATATAGCACTTATGTCATTGATTGTCATTCAGTTTAATGTACTGTACTTAAAGCCATATGGCTGAGTTATCATATGTGGTTGTAAACGTTTAGTAAATCAGCCCTTTATGGCACGCCCTGCTTTTTTATTACCAAGCATCAGTTGCATCATGGCATTCAATAATTAATGTAGAAAATATGCTGCAATTCCAGATTGTTTCTGTGATCAAGGTCTTTCTGTCAGAAATAAAAAATGCACCTTTGAGCCAAATGGCGACCATGTCCCAGAAATTTGGACAGCTCCAGTCGTGCCAGCGTCTGAAGCTGGGTAGTTGCCTGCCTGACACAGCAGCATAGTGGCTATAGTTAATCGAAGTCAGTTGATTGCCAAAATACACTTCTTGCATGTTAAATTGTTGCTCATTTGCAACATAAAAAGAATCGATAAGCAGAAACAGCAGGCAGGCAAATAAATGCTTCCTCTGAATCAAATTACTAAGAAAAGGTTTTCAAAAAGAACCAATCCTCGATTCCTATCGTTAACAACGCTGCTTTCTTACATACAGTTGGGATAGGCTTAAACTTAACTACGACCAGGCTTGGGAAGTAACGGGATACATGTACCGCCGTTATGTAATCAGATTAAAAAAAAATGTAACTGTATTAAGAATCGATCCTGCGGCATGCTACGCTGAACTTCTTGCTAGCTGCCGCTATACATTTTACATTTTAAAAGTATCCCTCCCAACCCTGCCTACGACCATGATGAAGACAGGTGATATAGAAAATAGATGGATGGATATTTAACAAGTTTAGTATGAGCAAGTGCAGAGAGGATGACTCTGTCTTGTATTGCTGGCCTTTAATTGGAGTTTTGAATTAAATTGACTCAGGCGGTGTGTTAAATTCACTCAATAAACGCAAAACAGAAATAATGACCGCATTAAACTCTTCAAAGTTCACTTCCATGTTCTAATTTCCAGTTTCACTGTACAACTTTGTGTGCACTTACAGGTAGCCTTGGCTCAGACACTCAGCTCAACTATTTACTGCACTATAGAGTACAAAAAAAAAAAAAAAAAACACAGCTGAAACACAGTTCTGCACATAAGATTGGACATTGTCAATTTATGGTGTAGATACAACAAAAGTGGGGTTATGAAAACATAAAACACTACAAATAATCAAATAACGCTGACAAGCATATACTACTGGCAGGATGTTCTAACAGCTCGAGAGTCTTTCGACCCACATCATGTAAATATGGATAGCTGGCTCGGGCAAGCAGCACAGAGCGGGAATGTAGTTCTGACCGCGGACCCCTCTTACTTATCGTGATAGTGAAATTGTCTTGAATATTATGATATACTTTACATATTCTTCGTAATTTTTGGATTTGCAGTGCGAAATGTGGTATGTCATGGTCTGTGTTTTGGTTTTGTTTATTGGTCATGTTTTCCTTGTGTGTTTCCCCTTGTCAATGTCTCATCAAGTTTTATCATGTCCTCCTGTGCTTGTCATCCCGGTCCCTGGTGTTACCCAATCAGCTCCCCGAGCCACGTGTGTGTCATGTCCAGGTGTCTCTCGTTGTCTCGTTACGTATGTGTATTTAGTTCCCTGCTTTCTTTCAGTCCTTGTTGAATCATTGTAGCTGCCGTGCCTTTGTCATGTTTCCTCTGTGTTCCTGGTCTTTAGTTGAGCATAGTTATTTTTCCTGTATTTGTTTGCTCTTGTTTTAGACTTTGTTGAACCTGATTTTAGAGATGGGACAATGAAGCCTTGTGAAGCTTTTGAGGCTTTCGGCTGATTGATTTGGAAAAAGAGTCGAAGTTTCAAAGCCCCGTAAGATAGAGCGTACCAGTGACATCTGGTGGTCAGCTGGAGTCATAGCAGCTATAATCTTCAAAGTGATTCGCCTGATTGATTTCTATTCCAACATAACACCAGTACATTCAGTCTTACATTTGTGTCTGTCTAATGATCATCAGGTACACATGGAAGTGTTGCAATATTTTGACACTGTACCAGTACTATGGTTCAATGTAATGTCCTGTTACTCATTCGATTTTTATAAACATGATTTGGATATGACACAAGTGCGCTGTGAAGCCAGATGACAAGTATTTCAACATCAGTCTTCGGGAGATGTGACTGAGGGTCGTGGAGAAGCGCTTATAGCAACCCGGTGGAAAATACTTGGGTCAAGCCTGTATCTTCTACACACGATTTAAAAATAATGCATAATTGGAAACTGTAAATGCATCATTGTGGGAGTACTTTTGTTGGAAACATACCGAATAACTAACTTTCCCAGGTGAACATAAAGTGAAGCAAATATCTACATGAGGGAATTGTGCGCCTGACACTGTGCCAAAAGGTTTGAATCAGTTGTGTCATTTCCGGTATCTCATTAGCGCGCATAAAGCCGCATACGTCATCAGCACGTGATCACGGAGGTTTCATCGAGGCTTTTGATACATTGTTTCGAGCAGTCTGTCTCACTCGGCTGACACATGGCTCCGGAGTCTCAGTGTCAAACGTCCCATCTCTACCTGATTTGCCTTTTTGTTTTTGTTTAATTAAGCAACCCCTATTTTGAGCACATCTGCCTCCTCGCTGTGCCTTCCCGCATTTGGGTCCTCAACCTACACAACCTGACATGGTAAAACAAAGCTGAGTTGACTCGCTGAACAGCATGGGCGGCACACCATTTTGACTGCAAAAAGTAACAGCACCAAACTATTGAATACCTTTTACACAACCCTAGGTTATCACACATTTATAACGAAGGATGTTATTTCATTTATTTTTACATCAGATGGCATCTCAGTAAGTTGAAACAAATTGACTGGGGAAACTGTTACGTCCCTTGACTTTCCCACTGGAAATGTTTAATGTGTTGTTGTGCATATGATCGATTGTGTCTTGCCAGGCTATTGCTATATGATTTGTCCCCTTTTGGGTGACTGAGCAGACACACAAAACCAAACTTAACATACTTTTTTAACTATTATGTCCTATTGATGGCTCTGAGAGAAGCTTTCAGAAGGGCATTTTCAGCAACCAATAAATGTCGGTCATGCTAATCAGGGCGGGAGAGAGAGTGTTTCTGCAAATACCTTTGAAAGGGACAACAGAAGAGTAATGTTGGGCTGGAGCATTACACTGACTTCCCTTCCCATTTGGGGATCATCAACTTGTTCCTTGCTCATGTTTGCCAATGACAATTGACAGAAATATGCCACATGTGAAGACCCACAAGTTAATAATTCAGCCTCTAACTAGGACGAAACCCTCGAGTGTAATGCAGGACCCGCTTTTCAGGATAGCACATTGCCTTTCTGCAAAGTAAGCAGAACAGGGAAATAATTGGAACACAGAACATGAACACAGTTTCTTTTTAATGCCTAACAGCGACTATGGGGCTTTAAATGTACTACAACTGTAACCTTCAGGGATGAAACTAGATGAAACAAAGCTTAACATTGTACTAGGAAAAATGTTATGTTTTTCCAATGCTTTCTCCTTGGTTGTTTTCTTCACACAAGCCCCTCCATAAACTTCATCTGATACAGAGCTGCGCTTCACACGTCATCAAGAGAACCCCCTCCTTCCATCACATGGTAAATGGACTGCTTTTTTAATATAGCGCTTTAACTACACCATATGGTGCCGAAAGCGATTTACAATTTGAGCTTCACATTCACCCAACCACATACACATCAACGGTCGGCTGCTGCCATGCAAGGCGCTGCCAGGCCCACTGGGAGCAAATCGGGGTTCAGTGTCTTGCTCAAGGACACTTCGACATGGTCACCAGGGGTGAGGATCGAACCCACAATCTCACAGATGGAGACAACCACTCTACCATGGAGCCATGTCGCATCAATCACCCCCTTTCTCCAGCAGCTTCACTGGCTCCCGGTCAAATTCGTTAATTTGTTTTAAAGTGAATGCAACACGAATTGTACAAATTTTAATAAGTAGTATTAAGCCATTAAGGCAATGAGGATGTTGAAAATGTCAACGGCTTGGTAACACTTACATGTTTTGATTCATTAGAATTATACTGCGTCAGCCTGTTTCTGTTCCCCAGAGATGCGTTTTTACATGAAAAAGACAGATCAAAAGCCATTCAGAAAAGAATAAAATGTTGAAAATGAGAATCAAAAAATAAAATGCTCAGTCACTGTAGGTCACACTCAATCTCTTCATAACACCTCACTTTTCTTCTCTTCCGCGTTCTGATATGAATGGCATTGATTGGGTTTAGGTTAGCATAAAGTTGTTGGCTTTCGGCTACTACCTCTAGCTTCACTGCTCATGAATGATCAATGGTGCATTACATCCTGCTTGAATCCTTGAAGTTTTGATGAGTCACTGGAGTCATATACAGTCGACCCCTGCATACTTACGGGTTGGCACCCACGGATTATCATATACAACCTTGCTTTAAAATAAAAAAAATCAATATAGTTAAAATACTTTTGGTTATTTTTCCCCAGAATCTCACCTCCCCTGTTTTTTGTAGAACATAGAGTTTATCCGCACTGACTACAGTATACCAAATCTCCTCCAAGGAGAGTGTTTTTTTTTTTAAAGTTTAATTTTGTTAGACAGAAATTAAGCCATTTCTATACTTAATAGTAGCAGCTAAAAAAAATTAAATAACACTCAAATGCTGTCTGAAAAGTTAATGAAGAGTTAATGAAAATGTTTGATACTACTAGAATATACAATTTCAATTAGAATAGATTCTTGTGGAAAATTTTACTTTGAACTTTGAACAAAGTTGCCCAACATCATACATTCACACAACATTTTATGGTCGACCTTGGAAGTTGCTCCAACAGCTTATTCCAAGTCTGCTTTTGTTCAGGTTGCAAAAGAAAAGTGCTCTGACAAACTATCCTCAGTTGTACAAATGAAAGAGTGGCTGCCTTTGGAATTCTGTTGGAATGTTTTTGGACATTTTTTAGGGGGATTTTTTTGGGGGACAGACGAATGGCGCCCAGCCTTTAGTTTAAATGATAAATTTAAAAATCTGACTCGGGCCTCTGGATTTATAGTAAATCAGATATGTATCTGACGCAACTACATTCTGGACCTTTAGATCAAAGTTTGCACAGAAGAAACAACACCAGAAACAGTAAACAGTTCACAATCCTCATAAAACTTGGCATACATATATATAAAACATCTGTTTGTCTGTGGGTTCTCTGTCTTAAATTAGAGATGTATTCTGGCACACATTGATCTAGAATAGGCTCATACAGGAAACTTGAATATTATTCAAGAGTTTGTACACAGCAAAATCGCCAGTGTTAGATCAACAATGAGAGTGTTAAATCTAACACTAGAAAAGTGTTTGTGTGTTCACACCAATGAGTGTAAATCTCGCACTTTTCAAAGATACTTTAACATATTTGATCGAATACTGAAAATGTAACACTGACCGATTTGCTGTCTTGGATTTCTAAATTACACTTTCATCAGTGTTGGGAACTCCTGGGGCTTCATTTATGAAACTGTACGTGAGAACCTGCCTATAAAAGTACGTACAAACAAAACCAAAACTTCACATACGCAGTAAAAAATAGAGATTTGCGTGTAGGAGATTCCACGCCGTTCCCCGCCCTAAGTCCGCCCATTTTACCCATATTTGGCAATGCAAATTAACTCATTAATGGTTTGGCATATTCATAAGGAGCACGTGTTGGCGAACATAAAGAAAACGATGGACAAAAAGGCAAGACAGAAAGTGAATTTCACCATGATTTGGATTGAAACCCTCAAGGCCATGCTTTTTGGGTGGCACACAGCATAGGGATCGAGTGCCAATAAAAGCAAAGCAGTCCGAGTGGCGTAAATGCTGTAAGCGTCACAGGACGCACAGTGACAGATTAAAAAAGTGGGTTGATACAAAGGTAAGTATGGTTAAAGCACAGATGGTTTCGCACAAACGAATAATCCGTTTTCAGTTTTAAGCAGACACAGATGCCTGCCACCAAGACAAAAATACAGTATGTACAGTACTCATATCTTGTGTTTTACAACAAGACCTAATTTATATGGTCCTTAATCACACAGTCTCAAAGGGCTTCACATGCCCTCTGTTGACAAATATCAACAACATCCCCTAATCAAACCACAAGAGGGCAAGGAAAAACTAAAAAAAAAAAAAAAAAACTGGCGAAAAATGAGAAACCTTGAGAAAGGAGCAAATGTGGTAATCCCTTAACCTTATTTACAAATTCATATGTACCAATGGGGGAAAGTATTTTCACGAGTGGCAAGCACCGCTCACCGGACCCATTCACTTACAAGAGAGAGTTGATATTAGCTAAGGCAACAGCAGGTCAAGCCAAAAACTAATTCCTCCTGCCAGACATTTTTCTATATTTCTCATGCCAAGAAAGGGGAAACTGGGACAACGTCTCGCCAGAACATGTCTAGCCAGTCAAAACCTTTTGCTTAGGATGATTCATAAATCGGTACGTTTTTTTTGTACAGCACCTCATAAACTGTACAATTCAATTCACTGATGAGGAGGAACATAAGCAGACTTTCCTCTTCACCCACAGTTCAAGAGTCATTCTTTCACTATGCAGTAAGCGCTTGTTGACATTGTGGAATGAAGCAGCTAAAGATTTTTGTCACAGAGCAAGATTGAGTTGTTCATCTGTCATGTGATGCTAATATGCATTGAACTGAGCAGTAAAAATGTGGGTTTAGATTTAAAAAAAAAAAATCTGGGTACAAATACAGTTTGCATTGCCTAGAGGTGCTTCAAAGATGTCACTACTACTAATGTTTTTGAAGAAAGTAAGCTCTTTCATTAACAGACTTGGCCGTTACAAAATTTTACTGGAATAAAAAAAAAGCAAAGATTAGTCTATCTACTCTTCAGAAAAGTAAATCCAAAGGTGGTCTAGAGGCACCAAATTTTATGCACTACTATATAGCTAACCAGCTACAATATATCATTCTATGGGCACAACCAAACAGAGATACTAACTGTTGGCTGGAACTAGAACAGAAGGATTGTAATAACCTCAGACTTCTAGATTTACTCTTTATTACAACATCGATTAAGCGACATAATTGTTATAAAAACCCAATGATTTCCGCCACCCTGACTGCCTGGTGGAAGGCACTAGAAATTACAAAAGCCCAAGTGGAGCCCTGTGGGCTTTCTCCCCTATGGCATAACCCCGACTTTCAACTTAACAACCAATCGTTTTATTTATAGTGTGTGGGAGCAGAAAGGAATTACACATCTCCACCATCTCTTCTCAGATAATATGTTTATATCTTATACATCCTAGCTCCAAAAATACAAAATAAAAAACAGAATTTTTTTACATTATCTGCAAGTTAAAAGTATGATAAAGAAACAAATTCCAACACTTCGGGGTACGCTCCAACCGCTTGTTTTAGCTAAAGATATTACCAAGCTTTCTCCGACAACAACAAAAAAACTCTCAAAAATATATAAGTTACTTTCATATACTGATAAAATGTCTTTACCCATCTCGAAATGGGAGACAGACTTGTCTATAGCTCCGGAATCTGACTTTTGGATTCAAGTTTGTGAAAACGTATTTAAAATGACAAAACACACAAATTTACAATTTATCCAATATAAAACTATTCATAGAACATACATTACTCAATATATGATGAATAAAATGGGACTCTCAGACTCCGAAATTTGTCTCCAGTGTTTACAAAACACTACTGACACTTATTTTCATGCTTTATGGTTATGCACTCCGGTTATGTATTTCTGGACTGAAGTCTTAGAAAAACTTTACGCTATCTTGGACTGTAGGATACCTTTATCTCCAAACTTGTATTTGCTAGGTGACCTAACAACAACTGACTTACCACATAAACAATTTCAATCTACACTTGTAGCCCTTACTATCGCAAAAAAAACAATTCTTGTTAACTGGAAAAATAAACAAACTCTGAATATCGACCAATGGTCTAACCTCCTCATAAATCACATTTTAATGGAAAAAATATCTGCCTCAAATAAAAACCAAATATCAAAATTTATAGAAACATGGTCTACGTATATAGAATATTTTAACCTAACTCTGGTTACTTAATTCTGCCTGTTAGCGAGAGCCACCACATCGCGATAACTTACATTGATGTTTCTGCATTTGGCAATTTGTAACTAATGGTTGTGTTTTTATAGTCAGGAACCCAGCTGCTGCCAACAGGATCGAGCAGACTACATCAAACGACACCTTAATCAGCAACACCTCAAGATTCACCTCCAATGGGCACTAAGGGTTAATATTCGGATTCACTGCATGCCAGTGGGTTAATTCTATAGGTGCTGTCCCCACCTGGCTGGGCGTGGGCGGCTTTGCCCCTCTGTTGGCTGCTGGGTGGCGGCTGCATCTTGGCCGTTCCCTGGGTCTCTTGGGGGGTGCTGCGTTGTGTGGCTCTACCTGGTGTCCGGGGCGCTCCGGGCCCGGTGACGCGGTTCGGCGCTGCCGTGGCCTGGGGGGGCCCTGAGATGTTGCGCTTGCTCTGTCCTGGCAGGGGTCGACGGCTTCCCTCTTTGGTGGAGATTTTCATGCATGCCAGATCCACCACACCAGCATCTATCGAAACTCAGACACAATCTGCTTCTTCCTCTGGTCGTTGAATCGGTGGAGGCTGGTGTCTGTGGATCTCACTCTGCTTCATCTGTCCTTCCTTCCTTTCCTCAGTCTCTCCTTTGGTCTCTTGAGGTCTTCCTGATTTGTTGAAATTTAGATGTCTCTGGGGTTGTTGAAGGACTCTGGTTGGTGGCCGGGTGGGTGGTGTCTGGTCGGTGCTGGATTTCACTTTCCTTTCTTTGGTCCTTCCTCGGGTTTCCTGACGGCCTCACGACTCTGGCTGGAAGTGTTCGGTTTAGGTGAACGGTATGGGATTTTTCCCATAAGGAATTTGTCCTTCCTTCCTTTCCTCAGTCTCTCCTTTGGTCTCTTGAGGTCTCCCTGATTTGTTGGAATTTGGATGTTTCTGGGGTTGGTGAAGGTCTCTGGTTGGTGGCCCGGTGGGTGGTGGGTGGTGTCTGGTCGGTGCTGGATTTCACTTTCCTTTCTTTTCTTTGGTCCTTCCTCGGGTCTCCTGACGGCCTCACGGCACTGGCTGGGTTCTGAAGTGTTCGGTTTAGGTGAACGGTATGGGATTTTTAAATAGGTTTTAGGTGAACTAATGAATACACACTCACACGTACGCACACACGCAAAATAAAAATAAATAAATAATAATAATAATAAATTAAAAAGAGAGAGCAATGATGATGACATGTCAAATCGGTAAAATTACCGAATGAACAATACTGAGCTCTCCAGGAAAAATAAATTAAAAACAATCTATATATTTTTTAAACTGATTGCAAAGGAAGAAAGTGTACATGGATGAGAACACTGCTTGCCCTGCAAGAGGAAAGTGCCTGTTATGCAAGATCTTTGTTCTGGCATTGTCATCCTCTCATCATCGTCACTGTTACTCCAATGTCTGTAAATCAGTGCTCACTTTTCAAATTTATAATGTGCCTCTTAACATTTGCATCTTTGCATCTATTGTCTGAAAATAAAGTGCATGATATGAGAAGTATGTAAATGAATGAAAACAATTTTGCCAGAGATCAGACTAGCAAGGGCAACCTCACATGTAAAAACTCTTACAGAAGGAAACTAAAGGAGAGAAAGAAATATGAAACCTACATGGCTAAAGTCATTCTTGAGAATACATTAACTTCCCCAACAAAGCCATTGCAGCACTTTCCATGTGCAGCTGCTCTACTCTGTTAATCTTCTGTCCTCTCATATGAGTCAAGACAGAAACAATGGAGACTAGTTTGGTGTTCTTCAAACATCACCGAAAGATAAGGAGACTCCGAATCAAACTTTATAGATAATATTATAGCCTATATATAAGTGCAGAGTTACAGTCAGATGTTTTCTGTATCCTATGTAATATAAAAAGTTGACTTTAGACAGAATGATTAACAACACCAAGAACACTTACGTATGTGGTCAATGTAATTTTGTGTATTACGCTTTGCTCTCATTTAAACAGCACTTAAGGTTATACTAAGATCCAGCAAAATCACACAAAAGAATAGCAATGTTTGGAGTAGAAGGCAAAGGAGCTGAAAAGGGGGGAGGTCTAATCAGGAAAATTATGAGAATGAAACTATTGATAATCTGATTTAGATGCTTGTTTTACTGTACTGTTTTGACACTCATTGGAAACTGGAATCAACCTAATTGTTTAAACGAGAATCAAAAACGGTCACACATCTCCCAGTGGAGTACATATTTTAGATACAACCACCTAAAACCAAGTATGACCTGCAACAGGCATCAAACAATGTCATCACACAATGTCTGGCACAATCTGTCAGCGAACTAACCCTTAGGAATACACATAAAATTATGTGAAAATTTATCTGACAAGCTCTATAATCTGCGACAACAACCTGAGGTGGGTGCAAAATGGTGACACAGTGACACCACGTGTAGCACCTGATATTCTAATGAACAGACTTTTCATTTGATGCCATGCAGTGTGAATGTTATGACTGTAAAAAGCCTATAGTGTAGATAGACATGACAGCAAGTTGATTTTGTGTATGAGCCACTGATCTTAAATTGCGTTGCTTCCTTGTACGCAGAGCAATGTCTGCTGGATGTCTTACTTTTTCCAGTACTAACTAGAAATAGAGCATCTTGGCAAGAAAATAAACCGCAGCTGTAGTTTGGAAATATTTAGCAGTTGATTTAATGGAGCAAGTAATATACAGGGTGACACAAAAAACGGGAACTTACTAATAGTCCAATAAAACCAACAGCGATGGAAGAAAAATATTATTTATTCATAGTAATTGAAACCTTAAAACATGCCATTTACAATCAAACAATGATGGAATCCCAGATATCTCATATGAGATGTTGCAGCAGTCAATGAGGAATCTCAACAGCAGATTTCAAGAATGCATTCGTACAGGAGGAGGCCAGACATCTAGGGCTGTGTTCTCACTGCAGTTCTATTCCGATTTTTTTCACAAGTATCTGATTTTTCATGCAGTGTGAACGTTACAGTTCTGATCTTTTCACACCAGACATGGGCCTCTTTCTCCAAAATTTGCAACACATACAAAGCAGGGGTAGGGAACCCTGGTCCTCGAGAGCCACTGTTCTGCCTGTTTTTGATGTCTCCCTCTTCCAACACAGCTGACTCAAACGATCAGCTAATCAGCAAGCTCTGGAGAAGTCTTATAGCGATCCTGTTCATCAAATCAGGTGTGATGGTGGAGGGAGACATGGCAATCATGCAGGACAGTGGCTCTAGAGGACCAGGGTTCCCTACCCCTGACATACAGTATATAAATCGTTGAGTAATCTTTGGTATAGACAAACTTTACACGGTTTGTAAAGTGCGGTGGCTAATTAGCCATGGACGGCGCAGCTGGACAGCAAAAACTGGAGAACAACAAAGGAACTGGAAGTCCACAGGCTCACTTTATTGAAAGGAAACAAACAGTGGGCTTCTTGGCGCCACAACACATCACGATAAGTGTACACATCCACGGCGTCAAAAACATTGATGGCCAAAATGAAAAAGTGCTGTGAATGCACAACAAAAATAAGGAAGCGCCACACTGTGGCGCGATGCCACACTGCGGATTGTTACATGTTTGAAAATGGAATTACTTAAAAACACTAAAGGGTGTTGGATTTGCTGCGATTGGTTGGCAACCAGTTCAGGGTGTACCCCGCCTACTGCCTGAAGCCAGCTGGGATAGGCTCCAGCGCCCCCCACGACCCTTGTGAGGACAAGCGGTTAAGAAAATAGATGGATGGATGGTGTTGGATTTATTGACCTTTACAATGGAGAATGAAACACTTGAGAGGAACAAATGTCTTATGCCTTATGCCCCACTAACCAACCCTTAATTATGTTTCATGACGGTGTACAGCGTTTTGGCTATTTGGGTATTTAGTACCACTAGTTTATGATTACAAAAAATATGGTAATTTGCAAAAGGCATTGTTGTGTATTGACAACATGAATCACCTAGCACGGCTAAAATAGCAGGTTCGAAGGTTTAGAGTAAAGAAAGAAGCAAACTATATTACTTAATACAACTACTGTCAACCAACTTCTCAACATTAACCATGCAACACTTTACATAAACACAGCCAAAGATAGTAGATATAAGTACAGTAAAATCAGGGTACTCACCACTTTCGCTCTTCTCAATCACGTCCACCGTTTCACCAGCCTTGAGGCTGATCTCAGAGTTCTCCTGCCTCTCGTAGTTGGCCACAGCCACATACTGCTCCAGTACCATTGGCTCCAAACTGTCAATCCCTGAGTGGAAGAGACATGCCATCAACCACCTGCCCTCTTTGACACTCTGCGAACACCCGCTGCTTCCAACTACGCTCCTGCCTCTGTGCACCCGGTATGCTGCCATCAGCCGACCCCTGCACTCTGTCACCGCG
Source organism: Vanacampus margaritifer (assembly GCF_051991255.1). Taxonomy (NCBI): domain Eukaryota; kingdom Metazoa; phylum Chordata; class Actinopteri; order Syngnathiformes; family Syngnathidae; genus Vanacampus; species Vanacampus margaritifer. The sequence goes on along the minus strand of NC_135438.1, from coordinate 23,669,026 downwards.
TTCCCTCCCTGGCCGAGCGCAAGATGAGCTGTCGATTGGACTGCATAGTTCCAAACCTTCAGCCATATAGCTGACGCGAGCCCCGGCCAACTGCGAAGCACTTAGGTACATCAGAAGGGATCAAAACAAGAGCAAACCCTGGCAGATTGTTTGTAAAAGTTGCATCTTGCACCTGAAGTGGGCTTATGAACTGAACCAAAATAAAGGTCTACACTAAAACAAAGAGGAGAAAATGAAAGGAAAGCCGCAAAATGGTTTGAGGGGAAAGCTGGCTAGCGAATGGAAAATCAACAGTGTGGTTGTGAGGAAAGGCCTACCCTCTTCTGCCGTCAGAAGCCAGTCCCTGACTGGGGGGGGGGGGGGGGCAAACACACCAATCATGTTAGTCGACAATGCTGGCCTTAAATAGAAACATATGAGAGGACTGCAGGAGAGGGACAGAGAAAGAGGCTGGGTATGAGTTAATGTGAAACAAAAGAAAGACTTTCTCCATTTGTTTGTTTTAAAATTTTCTTTGTGATTTTTTAACTTTTTCACTCCACCCAGGAAGGCCGAAGCCCGGACTCGATCTCACGTCCACTGCACTGGGAGGCAAACGCGCTAACCAGTCAACCACCGTGTCGCCGCTAGTATCACATTTTATCCAAAATGCTTCTTTATCGTAAAATCTCTCCCATAATGACTCACTGACACTTGAAATGCACACTTTTTTTTCCCAGTCAGGTGAATGGCTCATCAATAATTCCTTACCTATGAGAAGCATACCACTTAAACATATTTAGGAAATGGCTAAAAGGTATGTTGAAAACTGTTTTGCTTTGCATTTTATGTACAGACAACACTGTAAAAACAATCTTATTTTCAGATGTACCTTCAAAAGCGACTGTAAACCCTAACATGCATTGTACAATAGTCAGTTGATTGGCAATGTGATTTTGCAAAGAAACACTATTGTTTCTACTTGTCTTCCCAGAAGAATCTGAACTTTTGGGTTTTTCACTTGTGTGTGGTTTAGAATTGTTCTGACAATATGTACTGTGAGTAATGCAACTCTGCTGCATGCATAGGAAATATGTCCACTTCTGTGGAAAAGCTTCATCATCACAAATGCTCTTGCCTTACAAGTACAAGCTGTGTGTGTAAAGGCTCACTGAAAATGTCTTTTGTGGGGCTCCCTTGCATAAAAGTAGAGCATAGAATACTCAGTGGATATTCATTGTATGTGGTGCAGTGCACCAGGGTTGACATTTCTTAACTTATTCACTCCCAGCCATTTTCACTGAAGAACCCCCTTCGCTCCCAGCTTTTTACTGGATTTTGACTGATTTTGCAACACCAACAGAATATTGTGTTTTATTGCTATAAAAACATGGAACCTACCAAAAGAAAAATTTGAGTTTCTTCTTTCATTAGGAAAAAAGTATATTTGTTTATATTTCCGTTATGCAATTAGCATTAGAATATAGCTACGTTTCTTCATTATTCACAAATCTGTTTAAAACACTTGGAAAAAGAGCTTGTTGCAACATGGCCCTGGCATCAAAGCTTTCTATATGCTCTAGCATAAAAAAACAACAACATAAAAACGTATAGATACATCTTTGGGAGCATGGTAATATTTAAAATAGAACATATTCATACGTTTTTTGGGAGCAAATGAGTTAAACTGACCAAAACACAAGGAAGTAAAAATGTGCAAAACATAAAATGCTATACTGACCCTGGCTTCTTCCTACATTTCCAAAACATGCATGTTAGGTTACCGTAATTTCCAGACTATAAGGCGCACCTGAATATAAGATGCGCTAGCTACATTTTGGGAATACTCAAGATTGGGCCATGTATAAGCTGCACCCAACTGTAAGCCACAGGTGTTTTAATGTTACCGCACCGGTATATAAGGGTTCTCGCTACCACAGTGGGGTTTGTCGGGACAGAAATGACTGTTAGGGAACACAAAGCGTCACATTTATTAACATCTGAGCATCATTCATGTGGTGCACAAATAACACAGTGCATATCCTGCAGTCACAGTAGTAGTACAGTATAACAACAGAACAAAACTTACAGCGCTTGAAGAGGCGATAACGTCAAATGGCTAAATAAAATCCGTTTTTAAAAGGCAATAACACGGCAGTAATTGTGCATTAATAACACGCCTGCACAAAAATAACCAGCCTACAATAGCAGAAAAGTCAGTCATTATCGGTAATTCTCGTGCCATCGTCCTCCTCCTGTGTATTACGTTAAACCATTGAAGTTCTCTTCCTCTGTGTCGGAAACAAACAGGCCCAGAATGGCCTTGTCCATCACTCCCTCTCCTTTGTTGTCGCTCTCAAAACCAAAAAACTTATCTTCCTCTTCATCAGTGTCAGAATTGAACAGGTCAATTGCTTTTAACTTAAATGCAGCATCCTATGCACTTCTCCATTTATTTTCCATAATGAGGGAACAAACTGTCTCGCTCTCGTTTGGACTCTTCTACTGTATTTGGGCTCACTTGGTTTGTTTTGCTCTGCTAGTGCCTGGCACTCTTGCGCTTCCTTAATAGAGCGCCCCCTCATGACCTGGTGGATAAGCCATACCGTTGTATTAGCCGCAGGGTCGAATGCAAGTGAAAAAAGTAGCGGCTTATAGTCCGGAAATTAGCGTAATTGGAGGCTTTATATTGTCCACAGGTGTTGATGCGATTGTCACTGCTTGTTTATCTACTGTATACATGCCCTGCGATTGGCTGACGACCACTCCTGACTCCAGGGTATAACCGCTTCTAGCACAAGGTCATATGCTCCAACTCACCCACAACCCTAATGAGAACAAGCGGTAGAGAAAATAGATGGAAAAAAGACCCTGAACTGTATGAACTGAGCAGGAAAGTTAGTAGCTGTTTAAACTATCTTCATATGCATTAACAGGAAATGCAGAGGAACACAGTAAAGTCAGACGAACATGCAGTTCATAGACATTTCTTCTGTATGTGTAAGCATAATGATACCTGCACATGTTCTACACATTACATAGGGGATTTGCTCTGATAATACGCATAGCTGCAGGTTCATAGACTGTACTTATTGTATGTATTGCAATTCATCATTGTGTTGTACTATATTACCGTCAATAACATTAGTTGCCACTTTCTCCCTGCTTGTCTGCATGTGTGTCTACTGCCCACCTGTCTATGTCAATATGAACAACTAATGAGTTTGATTTGCTCAAAATGTCAGCACACTCTTAAAAAGTAGAGAAAGAAAATGCACATTGTAGATAGGATTTTTCTGAATGTTGATTAAATAATGATATACAGTAATGTTGTGGATATATGTAATTTTGATGACTTATAACTTTAACTTTTGTATTTGTAATTATAACAATATGAAGTGTAAGCATAATAAAACAAGACAATTTAATGATAAATGTGTTAATTTAATATTGAACACAGTTAAGGTTAGCATGTTGGCATGACACTTGATGATCATTCCAGTTTCGCATGTGGCCCTTTTGGAAAATTGGTCCCCCTTGTCGTAGACAAATAAATATGCTACAGAGGCCTACATTTTTTGAGAACTCAGTGCGTTTAATTTGACCAGATGGGTGAAGGAGAGGCTGATGACAGCGTATGTAAATCGGATGTCTTGAGAAGGCTGAAGCGTGAAAAAGAAAAAGAAAAAAAAAGTGGGATGCAGCCAACAGGGCACACTCACATAAACACAGTTGAGCATGCATTCAGCAGTCAGTACGTTCACATGCGTAAATTAGTGGAGGTACCTCCATATTTCAATTTTAATTAGACTTCTGTCCATGACGGGTTTAAAATGTATTAGGATTCATAAAAATAAAAATAAAAATGATGTGGAAGTATCCCCACATTCAGATTGTTAAGCAAGTGGACCATAATGTAGTATCAAAACAAGATGGCGGTTGGTAGGCCATTAATGCTAGTTTTTCAGCTATTCATCTATTTTGATATACTAGTCCTGAGTCTCCAGCTGGTGCAGCATGAACTCATGTAAGTAGGGAAAAAAATTTGTACCTACAAATGTATCTTTTTATCAAGGCTTTTTCGGCTGTGTCCTCTTTGCTTTTAATACTATTCAACATTCAAGGCAAATCCTGAAGTAGAGTCTGGAGAATGCACAGAGAAAGGCTGCTCCAATTTCATGCAACTACAACAAAACAACAAATCTAGGTGTAGACGTAACACTTTTGCAAATGTAATTATACACACAAACCTGGCAATTTCAGTCAGACTGGGAAGTTTTTATGTAAATGCTCATTTGTGTCATGCAAACGTACTGATTTGACAAAGACACACAAAGCTACCTGACGCCTCTTTCCTTGGGCTGTCGGTAATGCCGTACATCCATACTGCAGATGTAAAAGAGAACGGAAAAAAAGCAGAGAAAGATTATTCAGTCTGACAGAAAGAAGATGGCCATAGAATGGTAAAGCACAAGTTAAGCATACCTATTAAACAAAAAGGGCATAGCTTCCTACACCCACTGTAAATGAATTGAGTGCATCTGAGAGCATATCAAGATACTGAATCTAAAGATTTAAAAGACTGGCATTGCAAGTGAAAACATTACAAACAACACTCGCATTCTTAGCCATTGCTCAGGCACAAATTATCCTATTCCCTCCAATCCTATCAATTTGATTCATTTTCTCTATTTCTTCCGTCCCTCTGCAAGCCGAGATGGGTACAAGCCACCTTTGAAGTAATTAACCCTGATTTTCCACTGCCTTATTTTGTTTTTCTAAAATAAAATTAAAGCCTCCATACAGGATTAAATGCTATTCTTCAAAGAAGACAAGGAGGAATGATGTGCTGACAAAACAATCAGTGATAATTTGATACAGCATATCTTAAAGGTTAATTTTCAATGTTTAAACAAAATAGTATCAGTTCCACTTTTCCAATGAGTGATTAAGCGATGTGAGTGCAATACTAGCCAACAAATCAATTAGTAATCATTAGAAAAAGCCAAAGTGATTTTTCAATTGTTTGCAATCAAATTATTGGTGAAATGTTTTTCTTCCGGGGTGACTTGGCCAGCATGCTGCCGTGGCCGCCTCAAAGCACACCATGGCCGGCCGAAATTCTACCGACGACACGAAGATTTTCAACGGCACCAACACAGAAATATGGTGACCACAAGACTCTTACATGTCGGCAACTAACCAATCAGAGGAAAGGTGTTTGCCATATCAAATTAAAGAAAACAGCAACCCATTTGGAGCAAAGATTATTTACATATTTAACGTTCTTTTAAAAATAATAATAATAATAATAAAACTGCTCCTTCAAAAATGACAGGCTTTTCTGAGCAACGTAAATAGATTGGAAAGAGGCATCCTGCCCGTTTCCAACCAATATCATCTCGTGAACACAATCTAAGGACATCAAAGATAAAAAATAAAAAAAGAATTGTGGCATGGGACCTTTAAATAGTTAATATGTGTAAGTCTCTTTTTTCTGTTATTGGTTCCTATTAATGTAGTGCAGTTAAAATACAAAATGAAATGTTTCTTACTTGTTTCATCACTTCACATGATAAGATAAGATGAAATTGCCTTAACATTAACGCCAAAGTAGACAAACAAAAGTGCTTTGGCTTGTCTTGCTAACAAGATTTAGCGCTCCAGTAGTAGCAATCTACCCACACAGTATGTTAGGTTAAAGACATTTTTAAATGGTATAACATTTACGTAACTATTCATGTATGCACTAGAAGCATTGGCTGATGTGTATATTGTTTGTTGCATGTTTTATTTATGACCTGTTTCTTTTGCTCCCAATTCTGATGATTTGTCCCCAAAAAAACTAACAAAACCCAATTTTAATAATCTTGTTAATCAAGATCTTTGGCTTTATGTGTTACTTTGGAGTGGGGGATTTTATTAGACCGGAGTCCTCTATTTGAGGGTTTAATGTACTTAGGTTGGCTAAAAACAGTGACTAAAATAGTAATAACATCCAAATCCCTTCTCACTATCCACCTGAGCTTTTCAAGCTTTGGTTTCAAGTTGGCACCAGTAGGAGGGGTTCAAACTGGTCTCAGGGCACTCACTGAATAAAGCCCAAGCATGTTTATTGGCATCCAGGCAGCTCAATATGTGATTGATAATAACAGTGCTCATCCGCTTAGACCTCTCTGCTCAACACCAGTGCACCATACTTGTGAACACGCATAAAAGCTTCAAGCATTTCATGTTTGGGCGATGACGCCAATAAACTTTGAGACAATTGTTTTATCTTAAGAGGACACACGTTCTTAAAATGACAGTCCTAGTTTCCGTCCTCCAACACCCCTGATTCATATAATCAACACCTGATAATGATCCTGATCTTCAGAAACATCTAAAACCTGCAGAACTCCTGCTCCTCAAGCACCAGGATTGGGGAAGACTGGTCTATAGGGTTGATGGTCAATGTGTTGTGCAAGTCACATTAGTTTTTGATGCGCTGGCTTCTTTCTTCATCATGAATGAGCCGCTAATCACACATCACACGATTAAGCACAGAACTGTAGCTGTCTTCTGGCGGACGACAGCCTTGACTGTGTAACACCAGGTGGGGTGATCTGAGGCTGTTGGTCTGCTGGGTTGATGCCACACATCTGTGAAAGGTGTCCGACCTGACCTTCTTGACCGGGATATAGTGTCCTGGCTTCACTGCCACTTATGGTCATCCCATCTTGTGTAAAAAGATAAAGAGGGTGGGTCGGCTCACCATTGACCAAGTCAAAGCCCTTGGTCAAATCAATGAAGGTGAGGTACAGGGGTTGTCTCCAGAATAGGCACAGGTATTGGTTCAGGGGGTATTTTCTCTCTCTCTCTCACTCTCTCTCTTTTTCTCTCTGTCTGTCTCTCTCTCTGTCTGTCTCTCTCTCTCTCTGTCTCTCTCACCCTCCCTGGCTCTCTCTCTTTCTCTCTCTCTCTCTCTCTCTCTCTCTCGTGTATTTTGACACGTGGTTCTAAGTAGCCATCTTCTTGTTTTTGTGTTTCCCTGGTGCACAATTTTCAGTCTGCTCTTCGACCTAAATACAAGCTCCCAATGAAGCAAGCTGACTGTGGCGGGTTAACACCTAATTGGCTGGGGGCTGCCGAGCTTGAGGTGAGCAGTAGTTGACCCAGTAGGATGTGAGGATCCTTCCCACCATTGGATAAATAAAATAAATAAATAACATACAAAACTAGGCTAACCAGAATTGATCAGCTCAGCCACATGTGGAAGAATTTGACAAGGCTTTACAACCAGCAAAATCTAATATAGTGTTCAAACATTGTTCAGATGGTGAAGCTATAAAAGTGAAAAACTATTGAATGCTGATTGTGACTGTAAATGTTCCATTGACAAATGACATTAGGGTCCATGCACGGAGCCAACGGGAAGAATGGTTGACAGAATCTATGCATTCGCCTCGAGCTATGGCAAACAAACAATACCGTTTAGAATAGTGACAATGGTGTGGGTGCTCACTCTTCCAACATTGTCAGCAATGATAGTCATTTTCCTACCTGTTTTTTCTTAATTGTTAGTTTCTCATTCTTTTGTATAATTCACCTTGTTCGTCATGTCTGATAGAATTGATGAAAGACCAGATGTAGATTTTATGTAGAAAAGTTGTAGTGGCACAAACACACAATCTCCATCAAATTACTTGTGGCAACAAAGCCTACATATGTCTCATCAAACTGCTTACATTAGTAGCTGCAGTTGTGTGTAAAATCTAACCAACACAGATAATGTTTTATGTGCAGGCAGAAAGTCATGATTGCACAAATAATAGCCTGGTTGTAACATGCTCATTAGCATGAAAAATAACATGGGCGTGTGTGCACACATGCACTTCCTTCACCTAAACACAAGCCTCTATGCATCAATATGTTCATTTGCTACAGCATACTGCTTATCTTGCTTGAGTCATGGGGTGCTGGCCAAGGGAAAAGGCAAACTATACCATAGACAGGTGCTAGTCAATCAGAGGGCATATGCTGTATCAAGACAGACAACCATGTAAATGTACATGTTGTACTCTGCCTCTTTTCCTACACAACTGGGATAGGCTCCAGCTTCCCTGTCAATCCTCAACAAGTTAGGCTGTATGGAAAATGGATGGAAGCATCTTCATCACATGGTTGTTTTCATACCAACCATGAACATGCATGGTAAGGCATGGCCCTAATTATTCAACTTTCAGCTCTTCCCACCCGAGTTGCCACACTGAGATGCTTAAATATTTTTTTGTTTTGACACTCAAATGCCCTTTGTGGCGGAAGTTGGTAACCCACGCAGTTTCCCGGGCTATAAAAACATGGAACCTACCAAAAGAAAGATTAGAGTCTATTCTTTCATCAGGAAAAAAAAGTATATTTGTATCCGTTTCCGTTTTGCAGCATTTAGCATTAGAATATTGCTAAGTTTCATCATAATTCACATTCCTGTTGAAAACACTAGCAAAAAAAGAGCTTGGTGCAACGTGGCCCTAGATGATCTCTTATACTCTGTGCCACCTGCTGGCCGTTTTTTGTAATAACTACCATTGCTTTAAGTGACTTCTTCATGTCAGAAGCTGTATCAAAGCCTTCTGTAAACTGTAGAATAAAATAAATAAATAAATGTATGCATACGTTTTGGGGAATGCAGGACAAAGTATTAAAAAAAAGTATTTATAGGTTTTTGTGTTTGAATGAGTAAGGTTAAACAAAAGACTAAGGGCTGTATTTTCATGACTGGCTCAAGTCCGGTGCATCGAGCGGCGTCACACTGCGGTGAGACGTGTTGGACCTGGTGTTGATCATTTTGTTGTGGGCATGAACACAGCTGACTTTATTTGCCGCCAATCAAAGCAGTTCCTCTCATTCTCTTTAAATTAGACAGTCTTGCATGGAGACATCTCTGCACGGAAAAGGACGCAGCGTTCCGCGCATGACTAAGGCATTGTCACTTCTCTGGGCTGGTGTGCAGACAATGTAAGTGGGTACCATTACAGAAGGAGTTGGTGATAGATGCCGGTGACATATGTCATCTATAAATACATTCACTGACCTCATGCATCTGTCTCAACTGTATCAACTCCCCCAATCACTACTGTGTCCTACCTGCCTCATTTTTCAAATTATGGTATTAAAAATACTAAGTTATAATAACAATAAAGCATTTAATGAATTGATTTATATGATTCAGAGGGTGGTATCATACCTACGAATGAAATACAATAACATCCACCACACATGGGTCTGCCAGCAACAATCTGAAAATTGCGTTTGACCAACGGTCTACCATGCGGCAAAAGTTAGTCGTGGTGTGAGGAGGAGTAAGTTTAGACCAACGGTAAGCCACCAAATTGTCAGATGTGCCGAGCGCGTGTCAAAAGGGCACATCCTTGTTATGTCAGAAAGCACTGCATGGTGCAGAGCAGTCAGTCAAATGCATAACCAGGCACAGTGAGGCTTGTGCCTGCACAAAAATCAAGGATGTGCCAGCATTTCTGCATGTGCCGTCCACAAAAATGAGAGCCCCACAGCCTCACTAGCAGTTAAGATCATTGGGCCAATAAAATGTTCTAAAACTAAGCAGTACGCTGAAGGTGGCAGACATACACGTTTTTGAAAGGAAAGATAAACTATTGCTTTCAAATTGCTATGAGGAAAGTAAATTAAATTTAATTTTACAATATGCTTTGTGGGGTGAAAAAAAAGAAGAAGCAGTTTATCACAACGAGAGTTGCAGGCGTCCTGTACTTCTATTTGTATTTTGTGAGTCATATTGAATATGGCTTTTGGTATTAATTTACAAATATACTGCATTGGAATTTGTGGCAATAGATTAATAATATAAACATATACAATATAGAATTTTAAGCATGGCTCCATTAAAAAAAAATTATCAAAAATATTGAGTGAGGAAATTTATCAACACGAATTTGAGTGAAATCTCATCAGCGATTAGTGACTCGCATGCTAACGAAAGTGAAGAGAATAGAGTGAAGGAAAACAGGTGACTTACCCGACTTGCGCTTGGAGCCATAGTCCCTGAAGGAGAAGCAACACAAAAGCGACATGGTTAGTGACAGAAGATGCCACTTGGTCAACAATAATACATGCTTTCAATTGATTTTGACATCCCTATAAAACAAAGACCGCTCACTGTGTTTTCAAACAAACACATTCATGAAGTCTCCCGCATGCGTTCAGGGAGAAGACTGGAGCAGGGACGAGGGGGGAATGAGTTTTGCCACCCGCCTTGACTCTTCGCAACATGCACATAATTGGTCATGTGACCCCAAAGAGGCTCCACCAACTTCTTCCTATATACAGTACCTTCTCCAACTGCTCTATCAGAGACGACAATTTCTCCCCATGTTAGAAACAAGGAGGGTCCATTTAAAATGCCTTGCTTAATGGCTACTAATGGGATTACAGCACATGGGATAAGCTACAGACTCAAATGTGTGTCTTTTGCTTTGCTAAGGCTGCCTGCTTCTTGCTTTGTCAGTGGTAACGTTTCGACTCGGGCAGCATAATTGAGTTAAGAGATGGAGGAAGCGAGGTTCTATTTATAGAGGCAAAGACCCTGCAATCTGTCCACTGTCACTCCCAATTGACCAGGAGTACATTTCCTCTTTCTAAGTATCCCTCAAAGGCCAATCAAAACCCTCATCTCACCTCAGATGAAGCCATGCCACCCACTGCAGTACAGTCACATTTGTGAAACTGAAGCAGAATGATAAAACATGATGAAGGAAACATCTGGTCTCATATTACACCAGCCTCAATATTAGACAGGGATTTAAAAAAAAATAATACAATTTAGGAGAACTATACTTTAAGATGAGCATGAGCTTGTATCATGTATTAGATGGATTAAATACAATCATAAGTATGTAAATACAGTAAGTAAATTGTATATATACGTATTTACAGAATTTATCGCATACATCTGCATATCGTGGGGACTCGCAAAGGTGCAGTTTAAAAAAAAAAAGTCAATTTTAAAACTATCACCTAACAGTGGAATATTATTAACATAATCCTTTAAAAAATATATCGGCGCCGATTGGGCATTTGGACGAATGTGTCGGCCTCTTTTTTTTTTTTTTTTTTTTTTTTTTAAATGTGACGGTTGATATAAGGTAAATCTAAAACAATTTTGATCTCAGGGAACTATTTATTTAAATTTTCAGTTAACTTTATAAGAGATGCCGCTGACTCTGGGAACCTTATGAACCTTTTGTTTTTGTTCGACAAGAATTGCGAAAGTTTAAGATTTAATTGAATTTTAATTTTGGAAAAATAAATATTTACTGTAGAAAAATATAGAGGGCTATGGTACTTGTTTAAGCTGCCATTTAACTTTGTGAGACGTACTGATAACCTTAGGAGCTACCTGAACATTTTGCTAGAAATTAAAAAGGATGTCTAATGTCTATTGTCTAAGATTTATAAAAAAACTAAAATAAAAAATAGTCTACATTTTGAAAAGTTGTTATAAACGGGCTTTTTTAAGACATTTAAACAAAAAAAATTGCAAAAATTAATATCGGCTCCAAATATCGGCTCCAAATATCGGCTATCGGCCTCCTTGACTACTAATAATCAGCATCAGTTATCGGCGATGAAAAAAATCACATCAGTCTATCTCGAATTTTATGCCTCCAATTTTTTTATTTTATTTTAGAAGTTGTCACGGTGCGACAAAAACTAGCCAATCAGAGACTGTAGTGACAAAAGGGGTGACCGAGGTATGCATCAATCATTTGCTCATGTGCAGCGTCACAAAGCCTTGCGGGTCACATGCCAGTTTTCGTAAAGAGCATATTATTTAACTGGCTAGCAACAACATTTTAAAAGAAAAGCTTTTTTACTTCAAAACAATGATGGTGTCTGAGGCGCAAACAACTGCATTTGGATAGCAGCATATGCTACAATGACCGGTGCCAACGTGATCGTTCACATCGGGTAGTCAGTTCAGTTCATTACCCCGCTTACATTTTTTTAATCCCAAAAAATACAACATCAAACCGGTAGCGTTTCGTGTTTGGCAATACTCCATCATGAGTAAGCCATGCTAACAATGTGCACTTGGATTAGTGAGCTGGGGTGTTTCCTCAGGCAGAAATCTTGCTAGCCGGTTGAAAGCTGCATACACCTACCTACCTTTAATTCAAGAAAAAAAAAATCAAAACAAACAAGTCTCACTGATATGAGACTTCATTTCCAGATTGTTTTTTAATTGACTCAGCATTTTTTATTTATTTAGATGGACTGTTTGACAAATTTAATTAGGTTTCCGACCACATCACAGTACAGAATCAGCTCTTATCGGATTGCTAAATAATAAAAGATCTTGCTTGATCTTGCTAGCTTGATATACTGTACATGGACCCCTGCATCCTCGTGGTTTGGCACCCGTAGCTTCATGTATACTTAGATTTTTTTAATTTAATATTTTTTTACTTTTGTAAGAAACCAACTCCCGTTTTTCATACTGTGTATATATAACTAAATTTAGCATCCAGCTATGATAGGCGTTAAAACAATTTATTGGTGATTACCAATGATGTTGAATTTGTTCTATTCCTGCCCCGGCTCGCTAGATCGCCATCACCCTTCATCTATCATCCAAAGATCTGATGTATCTGTCCACAGCAGAATAATAGACCCTTTATAGTGACCTCTCCTCTCATCCCTGTGTGCTAGCAACAAGAATATGTTTCATTGTCACAAAAGTGGGACAAATAGGGATCAGGACATGACCCCTTGACTCACCCCATCCATCTCAAGCCTCAAGCGTTCTTGTAAACGGCAACAACCTTTAGTGTATTACACTGCAAAATCTGAATCAACATGTAAACATCTTTACTCTAAAATAGTGACAACTTCTTTTTTGTAGTGCTACACTCGCCTGACTTCTGTGCTGCAGTGTGGCTTCAGTGCCCACCCCGTGACACCTGACCAAGTAATAGTGAATGGTTGTCTGGAAAAGTAGCCTCTGATTGATTGGTGACCAATCAAGAGTGTTGATCACCCTCCGCTGAAGTCAGCTAGTATAAGCTCCAGCGTTCAAAACAATTATAGAAAATTGATGGATGGATTCGAACTAGCTTGGTAAATTATGTTTTTTGAATGGCCATTTAGTAGTGGCATTTCATGGTTTAAATTGTAAACTATTACGCGTATTCATATTGTATTTTATATATTACTTCAATTACTTTATATAATGATTTAATATTGCAATGTATTATAATTGATTAGGGCTGCAAGTTGGTTACTAAAAGCAAACTTTAATTTTTCCCTTCATTCAAAAACAGGAAAAATTGCCATGCAGTCTGCTTTCATGCAGAAGACAGAAATCGGAAACTATTAGTATAGTTTATTGAGAAACTGAAATTTCCAACATTTGGACATTTTTTAATTAAATAAAAAAGTATGTAAACGATTAATCGGTTATAAAAAATATTGATCATTTCATGTGATAATTGATTAGTTGTTGATTAATCATTGTACCGCATATTTAATAATTTCAGGAATTATGGAAGTTAATATAAGAGAACAAAAGACAAGTGGCCGTACCCAGTTCATGAGGAATGGCTTATAAATATAAATATAACAATTTAAAATAAGGCCTGTAAACAGTTGTATCCTACATTATAAACTTATTTTATTATAAAATTCCTTTATTCTTGATTTAGAATGAAAACATTTGAATTTGACATTAAAGGATAAATATAATATCGACAGTTTATACCCCTAAAGTTTTAGCCTCCCACGGGGCAAACTGAACCAAACAGACATTGGAGAGAACCAATCAGTAGAGAGCGGAAGTTACGTGCTCTGGGCACTTCCTACGTATTTTACCAAGTGTAGTTGCCG